>NC_048275.1:38450745-38571587 GCF_009762535.1 Notolabrus celidotus | reverse complement strand
TGGCCAGGTTTATCATTACACGCAGCTGGATCTTAAACACATAATGTGTGATGCATTGAATTTTTGTTTCTGTTATGGGAATGACTATGAATTACAAAAAAATGTATGACCAAATAATTTCTGTACATAAATTATCATATATGTGTATGATAAAATATTTTTGAATGTATTCTGTGTGTGTACATTTTCACAAAATGTTATTATCATATGATATGGCAGGTTGTGTAATTATATTTTTCTGTCACTTTAGGAAAATGGAATTGGTTTAAGCAGACAGAGGACAGTGAAAGTGATTGTGGAACTAGGAAGAGGGCACTGAATATGCTTGTGTTATTAGGAGTTAGGAGTTATTAAATCAAAATGTTGTCACACAGGGAAAATCCTCCTCTTTCTTTCTTTTTTAAGTTATATTTACTACTCACACCTCATACACTCAGGCTCCAAAAACCCCAAAACTCTCTTTTCCACAATCGACAGACTCCTCAGACCCGCCAACACCACCTCCACGTCCTTTACAGTCGACAAATGCAACTCTTTTCTTTCATTTTTTCAAACAAAAATTGACATAATCTACGGCAATCTGACCACCTCCACCGCCCCCCCAACCTCCCCACCCAGCCCCCCTCCTCTCATCACTAAGCCTCTGTCACAGTTCTCACTCCTCTCTGAAATACAACTGTCAAAACACCTACCTGGAATAAAAACCTCCACCTGCATCCTTGATCCCATCCCAACCAATCTCATCAAGTCCTGTCTTCCAACCATCTCCTCACTCATTACTGGAATCATCAATTCATCCCTCAGCTCAGGATCTGTGCCTCCACCACTTAAACTTGCCGTCGTCACCCCCATCCTCAAAAAACCTGGACTTGACCCAAACATTATGTCAAATTTCCGGCCCATTTCAAATCTTCCCTTTCTGTCAAAAATTCTGGAACGTGTTGTTTCTGCACAAATCAAATCGCACCTCAACTCCAATGACCTGTTTGAACCATTTCAATCCGGATTCCGCACCCATCACAGCACCGAAACAGCTCTCCTTAAAATCACCAACGACCTCCTCCTATCTGCAGACTCTGGCCATCTCAACATCCTCATCCTTCTGGACCTCACCGCAGCTTTTGACTCCATAAACCACACCATCCTCCTCTCCCGCCTGGAATCCCACCTCAATATAACTGGCACCGCCCTTTCCTGGTTAAGATCATACCTCTCTGACAGACAACAGTTCATCCATATCAACAACTGCTCCTCCTCCACTGCCCCTCTGTCACAAGGCGTCCCCCAGGGTTCGGTGCTTGGTCCTCTGCTATTCATTCTCTACATGCTCCCCCTTGGTCACATCATACGCAAACACGGTTTCCATTTTCACAGTTATGCCGACGACGTCCAAATTTACATCTCCACCAAATCCATCACCTCCGCAACCCTCACCACACTCACTGACTGTCTTACCGAAATTAAAACCTGGATGCAAAAAAACTTCCTTCAACTAAACTGCGACAAATCAGATATCATCATCATCGGACCCAAATCCCTCACCACAACCACCCAAAACTTCTCCCTCACATTTGATAACACCACTCTGACTCCATCAACCCATGTTAGAAACCTCGGTATAATTTTTGACACCAACCTCACCTTTGAAAAACATGTCACTAACATCACCAAAACCGCCTTCTTTCACCTGAAAAACATCGCCCGACTCCGCCCACTACTCTCCTTTGCTGCAGCTGAAACCCTGATCCATGCTTTCATCACCTCCAGAATTGACTACTGTAACAGCATCTTATATGGTTCATCATCCAAAGTCCTCAATAAACTCCAGTACATCCAGAACTCAGCTGCCCGCCTACTCACTCACTCCCGTTCCCGTGATCACATCACCCCTGTCCTCCAAAACCTCCACTGGCTTCCTGTCCCCCAACGCATTCACTTCAAAGTCCTCCTCCTGACTTACAAAGCCCTCCATCACCTGGCTCCCTCCTATCTCACTGACCTGCTTCACCCTCACAACCCCTCCCGTGCTCTCCGCTCTTCTGATGAAAACCTCCTCTCCCCACCCTGTAGGACCAAGCACCGAACCTGGGGCGATAGGGCTTACTCCATTGCTGCCCCTGCCCTCTGGAACTCCCTCCCCACACACATACGCAACTCCACTGACCTCCAAACATTCAAATCCCACCTCAAAACACACCTCTTCAGAACTGCTTTTAACTGTTAATGTTTTTATTTCCACTGTGTTTTTAACTTGTTTCTTTTATTGTGTCTTTTATTGTGTGCTATTTGTAAAGTGTCTTTGAGTTCTGTGAAAAGCGCTATATAAATAAAATGTATTATTATTATTATTATATTTGGCTTTGACTCATTTTATTTATAGAGGAGAGGACAGTGTAGAAACTAGGAGAGAGTGGGGGAAAAATGCGATTAAAAAGCTGCAGGCTGGGCTAGAAACCGGACCAATTATATCATAGGTGTGCTACTTAACCATTAGGCCAAGACCGCACCAGAGTCGCAACAGGTCCGCAAACTCTCCAAACTATATAAACGCTGTCCAAACTCTAGTGTCCAAACTATCAAAACTCTATCCGAAGTCTGAACTGACCGCATCTCTCCATCAAACACCCACATTTTGAACGGAGCCTGAGGGGTTTATATTGCTGTCAAACCTCGCAGCAAAATCTGAACAACTTGCCGAAGCAGTCACGTGGTACAGCCGGGCAGCGAGGCTTCGGACGTCATCATTTTCGGCTCCTCCCCTCAATGAAGCAAGCCTCGATACACGCTTCACGGAAACGCCCCCTCCATTACTCGACACACGCTTCGAAGCCTCGGCACATCTCGTAACATCACTAGTTGCCATCATACATTTATCAATTACACAGCTAAAACATTCTACAGAACACCATAACTGCTCCAAACTCTGTTACTGTTCACTGTTTATTCCCCATAGATTGGTACGGCCAAATCACGCACCGGCAACCAGACACACACCGATCGCCTGCGGGTTCAACACACACACACACACATGAATACAGGCTGAATACAATAAAAGAACTTTGTATCCTCCTCTCTGCCTTATCATTTTATAAATCATGTTATGTCATGTACTTATTTACTTTGGCTCATGCCACAACAACAGGGTCTAGGTAACAATTTCCCCAGGTACATATTAACGTAACGGGTCTGACAGGACCTCCGTTACACATGTGGATAATGGTTCAACATTAAAATGAGATTTAATCTGTTTCCAGGTACACATAATGCTGTGGATCATATTACTGCTGTTATATAATGACTTATCTGTTTTAATTGGTGATAGGACCAATGCAACAATCTCATAAGGTATACATTCCTCTCGTTCCATTTTAATCCAAGTAGGTTGCATAAAAGTGTGATCCAGCCACATTATTATGTTACGAAGAGCACAAGCGTAATAGTACTACAAAAAATTTGGAAGGGACAGACCCCCCTCTGATTTTGATTTGCATAGGTGAACTTTACTAATTCTATGAGCCTTATAGTCCCATAGAAACGGAACAATAATGGAGTCAAGTTTTTAAAAAAACCTTCTTAGGCAGGAAAATTTGAATATTTTGAAATAGTTAGAGAATTTGAGGGAGACAGGCCATTTTGACTGCATTAACTCTTCCTATCAGAGAGATGGGTGATGACCTCCAGAACCGGATGTTATTTTGCAATTTAGTTAGAAGAGGGAGAAAGTTAGCCTTAAAAAGTGATTGGAAATCCTTAGTGACTTCTATTCCTAAGTATGTGAATTTCTCGGGTGCAATCTTAAAGGGAAGGTCTTGCAATATGGAGAGATCAGGAAGTTTTATAGGCATGGACAGGGCTGGACTGGGACCAAAAAATGGCCCTGGCATTTTTGGCCATGGCGGCCCACCATGATTATTTATACGATATACAAAAGCACAAGACATACCAGAGGATATATGTGCACATTGTGTTGTTTCAAAAATTAAAATAAAGCGCAGCAGCCTACATGGAAGAGAGTAACCATGTTAAAAAATGGATACACTCTTTCACTACTCACAGAGACTTTCATCTTGGGAGAGATGGACACAGTGTCACAATTCCATCTTGAAGTGAAAGTGGATGTCAAAGAAACAATGTTAGTGTGTCTTTTCAATGTTTAATGAAATATACTGTTTATACAAATACACAATTAAGACCACAGTAAGACCATATATCCCTGTAAAATAAAGAGCTACTCATCAAAGTGGCACATTAAAGGATGAACAACAGAGAGAGAATGAGAGAGAAAGATAGAGAGATACAGAGACAGGCAGACAAAGGAAAGAAAGAGAGCAGGGATCAGTGAAGGTATAGTTTAAATAATGTTTAGGTGAACAGAGAGATAACAGCTTATTTTGTACTTACATATGCTGAGACAGAAGGCTGCATGGACCTTGGTGCTCTGAGGGAGACAGAAAGCAGAGGTGAGGTCAGATATGCTAGATTCATCTGATACTGTCTCTTCTAGAATTAAAATAAGAACTATTTAATAAAGTCACAATGAAAGAAAAAGAACACATGTAAACTCCACATCAGGGAAAGGCAAACCTTCACTCCAAAGGGAGAGAAAGAGAGGACAAGTGGGTCAAGAGTGAGGATGAGACTATTTCAAAACATTTATGTTGACATTATTGGTGTCTTTAAAATAATGCAATAATAGATGGTTGCATTCATTACAGTCACTCTGTAAAAGTAGTAGGCTTTAGGACCATCCAGGTGGATGTCAGCAAGAACACATAACAACAGTATACAGTATAGTAAACTTACATGACTGAAGAATGCCTGTGAAGTCCACACCAATGAAAGGCACATCCCTGGAACACCCCTGGGGGACAGGGGCCGCACCTTCCTGCAGTCCAACTTGAGCAGTAAGAACATGGCAGTAAGTTTGACACATTTTGCTGTCCACTTGTTTTTAACTTTTTCTCTCGCAGCTTTTCAGCGCCCCCCTTGCGCTTTTGTTGTTGATCCATTTCCACTCACTTCTCTCCAACTCCGGTCAGCTCTAATGGCAACATTTGATAACCTGGGTCAAGCAGGAGGGGAGGGGTGGGCCGAGGAAGTCTGAGAAATGTCATTGTTTTTTCATAAATCAACAAATGGCTCATCGCGGTCGATAGAAATGATTTATAATATTGTAACGTCCGTCCGGACGCTGCAATGATGACGAGCTGATTAGTGAACACAAGAGCTTTATGAACTGGTCACTGTCGGCCGTGACCACGCCCACTAACAACACGAGAATGATTAAATGAAAGAACTAACAACTTCTCCTGTGCTGTCTCTCGTCCTTCAAGCTCACACACACTCTCACTCACACACACTCTCACTCACACACACTCTCACTCACACACACTCACTCACACACCTCAGCCCCTCCCTCCTGCTGCACTGCGTGCCGCTCACTGATGCCTTCACTAACTGTCAACACTGTAGGAATTAGGAACATCTGCACCGAACACATTCAACAAACAGTAGCTGTTACAATGTACTTTTTGGGTTAAATTATGACAGCCCAGGGCCGGCCCAAAAATGTGCGTCGGCCCACCGGGCAATGTACCCGGTACGCCAGATGGCCTGTCCATGCCTGCTTCTGGACCAATTAATTTTATAGCCTGAAAAATTTCCGAAATGAGAGATGGTCTCTAGAATGACTGGTATGGTATATTGAGAATTGGTTACATACAACAAGATATCATCAGCATATAATGAAATTTTGCTTGTAGTATCACCTGTCTTGTATCCATGAATACAGGGATTACAACAGATTATTTGAGCAAGAGGTTCAAGGACTAGAGCGAAAAGTAAAGGAGACAAGGA
Organism: Notolabrus celidotus; assembly: GCF_009762535.1. Lineage (NCBI taxonomy): Eukaryota > Metazoa > Chordata > Actinopteri > Labriformes > Labridae > Notolabrus > Notolabrus celidotus. The sequence continues at coordinate 38,565,731 of NC_048275.1, read as the reverse complement.
ACAACCTTGCCTTGTGCCTCTATGCAGTTGGAATGAAGCAGAGAGCACCTTGTTAGTAAGAACTCTAGCACATGGCTGATGATAAAGAATTTCCAACCACTTAACAAATTTGTTACCTATATTATATTTCTTCAGGGTAGCGAAGAGGCAAGGCTATTCCAGTTGATCAAAAGCCTTCTCTGCATCGAGAGAAAGGACGACTAAATCATCTGTTTTCCAGTCCTGAGTATAAATTACATTGAAAAGGCGTCTTAAATTAAAGAAAGAATGCCTGTTGGGTATAAACCCTGTCTGATCAGGATGAACAAGTTTTCCAACGACAGAGCTAAGTCTTTCAGCCAAGATTTTTGCTAATATTTTTTGGTCATATGGTAAGAGTGATATCGGTCTATAGCTACTAGCTTCCTCTGGATCTTTCCCTTTTTTATGTATAAGTGTTATGATGGCCTCATTTAGCATTGGAGGTAATTTACCATCTATATTTGCTTGAGTATACATTTTTAACAAATAGGGAGAGAGAAGATCACTAAATTCTTTATGAAATTCACACGGATAGCCATCTGGACCTGCTGATTTTCCACTTTTAAGAGTCTTAATAGCTTGTTCTATGTCTTCCAGATTTAAGGGTGGGAGGTTGCAGCTGTCTAGAAATGTTTTTATTGATTAAATTATTCTTTACAGCCTTGGAGGAATACAGGGATTCATAAAATTGCTTAAATCTGCTATTAATGTCCTTTTGAGATATTAATATATCTCCATCCTCTGTTTTTACTTTGTAAATTGTGTGGTCACTTTCCATCTTCTTGCCAATAATCTATGAGGTTTTTCACCAAACTCAAAATATTTTTGTTGTGTGAAAATAAATGCCCTAGTAATACGATCTAAAAGCAATTTGTTGTGTCTATATCTTAAGGATAGAATTTTCTTATGTGTTTCTGTTGAAGGTTTTTCTGTGTTTTCTTAATCCAAACGGTTCATTTGTTCTTCCAGCTCTACCCGTTTCTTTTTCTTCCTTGCAGCCTGAAAAGATATAATGCACCCTCTTAAAGCTGGGGTTGGTAATCAGATTTAGATCCACTTTTTGTCATACTGGTTAAAATGATCTTTATGTCCTGATGGTAATCAATACATGATGTGTTCCTAAAAAAGAGTGGAAAAAAAGCTGCTATCTGCAGCCGGAGTAAACCTGGGAAAACACCAACCAATCACCGTTTTTTGGCTCCCCAAATTTTAAACCAATCAAATCCCGCCCTGCTGTTCTGCCCTCCTCCTGCGCGTACATTTCCCCGGCGTTCACTCCTCCGAGTCCCCGTCTCCTGCCTCTGCTTCCCCTGACTCTATTTACTGCCCCTCTCGCTCGTCCTCGGGCCTGTCCCCTCTGACCTGATGAGGTGCTTTGCTCAGGACTGTAGTCCGGATCAGAGTCTAAAAAGCTCTCACCAACAAGCAGAATAATTAATGACGTTCAGTAAGTCCTACAGAAAATATATATGTATTGTAGTGTCCGTCCGGACGCTGTAGTGATGACGAGCCGATTCGTGAACACGTTGATCTTTAATAACCGGTCACTGTCGGCCGTGATCACGCCAACCAACAAAACAACAATCAATGTTTGAATGAATGAAAAACTTCTCCTCTTGTCTCTCCAGCTCACACACTCTACACCTCTCCTGATGCCTTCACTGACTGTCAACACTGTAGGAATTAAGAGCATCTACACTGAACACGTTTAACAAACAGTAGAGTTGTTACAGTATTATATATGTGTTATAACTTTTCTCCTGATATCGTGTCACCAGTACAACTGGATAATGCTAGAATGACAGTTGTGAGTACTAACAGCAGCCATGTTTGTTTGTGTTTTTAACTTTCACTATGAGAATGTTTTGGTGAGGACTGGTTTTGAATCAGTCACGATCATATGGTCGAGAATCAGCGGTGCTCGTGCATGTGAGCGGGGGGGGGGGGGGCGTCGTTTTGGAGGAGCTCCGAGGGAGGAGGGGAGGGGTTAGACTGAGTCCAGAGGACATGCTACATTCAAATTCATGCTGGTTTTCCGAGACTACCAACCCTAGCTTTAAATAAGCTTTTAAAGTTTCCCATAATATTGAAGCTGATGTTTCAGGAAGGTCATTTATTTCTAAGAAGAAGGACATTTGTTCTTTAATAAATGTTTTAAAGGTGACATATCATGCAAAATCGACTTTTTAATGGTTCTCTACCTGAAATATGTTTCCCTGGCATGTCTACAAACCCCCCGAGAATGAGAAAAATCCATTCTGCCCCTGTTCTAATTTCTCAACCTTTCTGTAAATGTGTGCTGAAACAAGCCGTTTCAGACTTCCGTGTTTTTGTTACGTCTGTCATGGAGTCAGAGCTCGGAGCTTGTTCAGCCCATAGACTGTATAAAATACAACTCAACCCCTCCTCTGTTTTTCATTACCTGCACACATGTGTGCTAACAAGGAGCTTAGGAGGGAGGCATGCTAGTTGTCATAGTTCAGTCTGATGATGCAAAGTTCTTTCATTATACAACTTGTAGATTAACCAGGGTGCAATGTGACCAGGGTTTCAACTATCATAGCCGTCCATGTGACAAAGTGCATTTGGCCCTCTGCAGCTAAACTACCATCTTCTCCAGCAATGTGCTATAAATTCCACACCCTGTGAATCGACCAACTTGATGATGCATCTCATGCTATCTTGTGACACAACAAATCCCTGTTGAACTGCACAAAGATGTAGCCAAAGATAACCCTGAATAACTGTAATAATTCATTGAACAAAATATTTCTTGTTCTTAGTTGTAGTGTTGACTTAAAACCAGGAAGAAGTTCCTTTACAGACAATTTAGATTGTTCACATCACATAAGTGTTCACACTTGTATTAATTTTACTTGAATCTGTCACTTTTGATAGTGAAATGTTACTTTGAAATATTGAGCTATTCTGGCCACATGTAGACTGGCTTATATTATGAGTTATGAGGTGTAAATATGTTGCTTATGTATTACCAAGAATTTTTTTTTAACTTTAAATGTGAATAAAATGTGACCTTCTTCCACCACATTTGTATATTGGTCTTGCACTGAATGTTGATCTCATATTTAATAAGCGCCCTGTCCATTTGTGTAAAAATTGATGGGATTAACAAGGTTTAAATACAACTGTTTGAGAATGTTATATAGCTTTCTATAGGTAATCATATTGGACAAAAAATGTTAGAAAGTATTTTATAGCTTTGACTTAAACAGTTGTGAAAACAGTTGACCAGTACATACGTGGAATGTACACTGCTTTGCGTGGCCATTCAGTAATAATGCCCTGAAAAGTCCAGTAACAAATAGCCACTAGTGAGGAGAGCTAAAGACAGAGAGCATAAAGGAAAACATAAAAAAAATGAAATGGTTTAACTGAAGCCTCACAGTAAATGTGCAATTGTCATTTGGGCTACTCTAAACAAAAACATGGGGCAGTAATTCAAAAGCCCTCTCTTGAAAAAGTGAACAAGAGAAACAGAAATTGTTTTGCTGAGGGTCAAGGGTCTTTATTGATACATTTATGACAAAGTATTACATTTCCATGTTTGGTTGCTTTTAAGCATTTAGCATTATACATAGTTGCTACACATTTTTAGTGGCTTTAGAATCCAATATACAGTGGGGCAAAAAAGTATTTAGTCAGCCACTGATTTTGCAAGTTCTCCTACTTAGAAAGATGAGAGAGGTCTGTAATTTTCATCAGAGGTACACTTCAACTATGAGAGACAACATGAGAAAAAAAATCCAGGAAATCACATTCAAAGAAAACATTAACTGTCAGAGTCATTAGAGTCATATCCTTACACTAACTTCAATTACAACATAATACAATTACAATCCAAATATGGAACCAAGGTACACTGCCCATTTTCCTTTGGTTTAATCAATATTTGATTCATACCTCTCATTAAATATTTTGAAGTATTTCATCTCTCAACATGATACACAGATCAGCTGCAGCAAGTGGATCTGCTGGGGCCTCCCATTCATTCTCCTCCATCAGTTGACAACACAGTTCAAAAACAGTTTCATCGCATGGAAACTGGCCTTTGGGGGTACACTCTTCCATACACAAGGTGACCTCCTCCATGGAAATAGGCTTCAGTCTATCCTAAGCACTGTACAGCTCTAGGAATGAGTACATCACAACTGGCCGACCAGATGCTGCACCACCACTTGACATTGGTCTGATTTTATGTGCATTCCATGTTTTGACAACTTCCTCAAGTTCATCCTGCATAGAAAGAAGCACAGTAAAAGCAGATTACTTCAATGTAAAATAGGTCTCATACTATGGAACTACTGCCTGTCTGAGTTTAGGCCTATTTTGCTGCAGAGGTTGTATGACCCAATCAGCTTTGTCCAATCTTAACAGGCAACAATCACTTTGGTCAATTACCAATAAGAAATGAGAAACCTAGCAGCATAAGACAACTTCACTTCCACCAAACACCTAAAGAGGTCAGTATTTTTACTGTCATTATTCTGTGACCTTCATTTGCTATTCAATTTATTTGGCATGGCAAAGGAATGCAGGCTCAGACTAGGGCATCAGCCTGCATCAGACCAGTAGCATTAGATAGATAGATAGATAGATAGATAGATAGATAGATAGATAGATAGATAGATAGATAGATAGATAGATAGATAGATAGATATAAACAAACTTTATTAATCCTTGGGAAGGTTCCCTCAGGAAATTCAGATTCCAGCAGCCAGGTAACACCACAGGACAGAACACACAGATATCAAAGATAAGAAGTCACAGGTTATATACACACAGTACAGTTCACAGTAGCAACAATATACAAGTCTAAAAAGGAATACCGGTGCAGGTTCATAATAAAATAGCAGCAGCAATAATAAATAGATTGATAATTAACTATAAATAATGAGTAGTACAAGCTTGTTTGAATTGTGTTGTGGTCAGTTCAGTTAAGACTATTTTTCTCCCCCCCAATCCTCTGTCCTCCTCCCGCCCCCCCTCCTCCCTCTAAGTGAGGGGGTTGCCCTGTCTAACCTTTAGTATGACAACACTAAATATTTTGATATCCTGTTGGTAGTCACATAGAGTAAATTACATCGTCAATGGCATTTTTAGAGAAGTACCCACTTTTACTGCTTTTAACCCTGTAACGCCAAGCGTACCATATTTGATACATCCGTTTTTGAGATCTTTACATAATAAGTTTGATATATTTTTTCTGATAAAAACCTGATGTTTACAATCAGATACATGCAGTGCACAGATAATCCACCAGGGGTCCGTTTCACAAAGCAGGTTTAGTGAATACTCTGAGTTTGTTAACCCTGAAATGAGGGAAACTCTGTGTTTTCCGTTTCACAAAGGGGGGTAACTCAAACCAGAGAAAGAGGGGTAACTCTAGCCTGTTTCACAGAGGGAGGTAACTCAAACTCTCGGTCAGTTACCTTAGTAACAGACTCTATGAACCTAATCTGGTCGGGACCAGGTTTTTCTCAATGAACCTCAAGTTTCTCTCAGTCTCCGCCCCCTTTCAGCCACACACGGTATTTGATTTCCTCATTCATTCAGTCGGCAGGCGAGTGTTGGCGTAGCGTATTTCTGCCGTCTGTTATTTAAATAATAATTCAAAAATCAATCAGTAGGCCTATATTATGTGCCAACTTTTTTCACTAAAATGGCATGTCCTTTTGTTAATGATCCCGTGGATGAAGGTGCAGCATTATCAGACCGCGCATAGATGTTTTAGCATTTCTGGACAATTATCTTTTTGAGCGGTACCGTTTCACTTCACAGTCGGTCATCTACATACACAACCTAATCCGTCCGTACATTTGCAACATTACCCATCGTAGTCATGCTCTTACATCCCAGCAGATATTGTGTGTTGCTCTGCGTTTTTTTGCAAATGGGAGTTTTTTGTATAATGTTGGAGATGCAGAGCACTTACGTAAGGCCACTGTATGCAGGACGGCAGAGCAGCCAGAGACACCATATCCCGCACCCACTTCAGAGATTAAGACAATATCATCACCACTACCACCACCAACACAGCAGCAGGCAAATAAAAACATAATACAAATTTCATTTGGTCTTCTTTATTTCCTACAAATACAAGAGATAGTTTAGTTAATGTTCCTGTAGTTAACATAATTAACATAATTCACCTGTGACCATGCACCCACCTCTAACTTGTGCTCTAATAATTCAATTTCGAGATCTGCCCTTCTCATCTGGCGGTCCAAGAACTGCATTTCTTTGTTGGTTTTTTCAATTTTTTTCAGAAGAAATATTTTATAGATATCTTTAACTGGTAACTGGGAATACACAAGGAGGACATTAAATTATACAGTTGCACATGAATTCCACAGAATGAACCTCTGGTGTTTACTGAACATCCATCTCACTGTGTCAATCTGTGCAGTTGAAGTTGAGGGACCCTCCTGCTGCTGCCCAGCCATGCCCTGTTAAAAAGGATGAGAATGTGTTAATACTTCAGTGTAGGCTAAATGTCACACTCTATTTTACACCAGAATGTTAAGAAATGGGAATGGGAAGACAACTTGCAATAACATATCAAATGTTACCTCTACAGGCCTTTCTGGTTCCCCCTCTGTGAAGGCAGCAGACAAAGTCTCCTCGTACTCTTCATCCTAGATGAGTGATATGTCTCAGTATACTTAAACCACCATTTGGCAAAATCTTTGGTGTATTGCCTACTTACAGTTACAAGGTCTGTTGTGGCGTGAGGGGGCTCCACCAGGCAGATAGCACCATCAGCAAAAGTTGGGAGAAAAAAAAAAAAGACATGAAAGGGAAATAAATATTTGTATGAATAGGCTTAAAAAAAGATATATAGGTCTAGGAATATTACATGTTATAAAGGCACTTGTGTCTTGGGGGGTGGGCTCAGAGGATGAGCTCCCTCCAGGGATTCCCTCAGTCGCTGGCCTTCCAAAATTCTGGCTCAGGGCCAGCTCCTCTGCCTCCGTTAGAGGTGGCGGTGCTCGGCCGGCACCCGTTTTACAGGCATCTGCTTTCTTTCTGTTGGCTGAGTAGAAGTCTGTGTTAGTTTAAATAGGCTTAATTATTTAACAGAACATGATATAGATGAAAATACATGCATGTGTGTGAAAACAGCATTATGTTGGGGATAAAACAACTGCACAGTCAAACAGCCACTTAATATTTACTTTACAATGTAAAACATGATCAAAATGAGGTACCCCCATGATATTATGCCGAGGTCTTTCCTGTTTGAACAATGTTTTTATATTTTCATCTTAAGCTGCAGCCAGGTGCGCTTCTCCACCGCGTGATTGCACCTTAATGAAATAAATGAATAGGCTACCATTCAAGCAGTTTCCCCCTGTGATTGCAAAGGACTACATTTAAACGTACGCATTGACCCGAGCCGCAATCTCCTCCCATGCCGTCTCCCTCTGTTTGGCACCTGCAGCGGTGTTGCATTTTTAAAAAAAAAACATGCTCAAACTCGCCATATGAGCGAATAAGGATGTCCAGTTCCAGTGGGGTGAAAAATGCCGCCCTCTTCTTCTCCTTTGCCGTGGTGACTCGTCGAATCGGGGCTCCATTGATGCTGTCTTTTTAAAGTTGTGGTGCTCGCACTTAACCCCAGGTGAAACTACTCCAAGTTGATTTAACTAACTCAAATCAGCTGTTGTGGAACCGAAAACACAGAGTTTCCTATCTCAGAGTAGATCAGCTAGAGTTCAGGGTTAGACTCAGAGTTTTATTGAACCTGCTTTGTGAAACGGACCCCAGGTCACCTGTAAGACACACATCAAATATGAATCAGACAGATGTTTCAAAGTACTTGATATGAAGTTAAGTAACTTCTGTTTCAAACCTAAACTGGTACTAAAGCCACTTTGGAGCACCCACTCTGGCAGCATGGAATAATTAGATAGAAATGAGATCGTAGATTTGTTTTTGTCATCTTGGAGCGTTTCATTTGTTTATTTCAAAACGGGATGTAAAGACAGTTGAGCCGTCTCATAAATGTTTACCTTTGTGTTGTTCCCTTTTGACACTAAATGTCCACTACTGTAATGTACCGTGTGGAAGAAGTAAGTGTGTTTACTCGGCTTCTCCTCTTTGCTATTGTGTAAACTTACGGTCGAGTCGGCAACGGTGAAGATCTGTATTTAGAGACAGGAAGAAGCAGTTCAGAATGAAAGGAAGAAGAGTGAGGGACAAAGGGAGATTTCATTATTCCAGACAACCAGCATGTCACACCTGCAGTATATGCAAAACACACTGGTGTCATACAAGTGTATTTTTAGACCTCCAAACTTAGTTTTCATGAAGGTTTTTAAAACTTTGGAGTAATTGTTTAAGCCCAGGGCCAAGTAAAAAAGGTTTACCTCTGACAGGAATAATCCTGATTGTGGAAATGTAGATACAATGTATATATCTTTAAATGATATCCCTGAATTATTTTCCTGATTATCAGTAAAAACCAAAATGTTTCTGCTTTTAATGCCGACCAACGAGCTCTGTGAATATCACTGAGAACATGACCTGAGGTTTTAAAGGTGTGCATTTAAAAGGAAGAAAGATGGGTGGGGGGTAAGGGAGGGAGGGGGAGAAAAAGATTTGAGTTCTTTGAAGATACAGAGTTTGGTAGATAAAGCAAAGCATTGCAGACTCTTCATATACCCCATTTATACTCACCAACTAGAGGGCAGCTGTGTGCTGTTTGTGGAAGAAAGTAAAATACATGTTAGGACAGTCTGTGTTTGTGTCTTTAATAAGTTTAAAAATAAAAACATTAATTGATCAAAAAAAGTTGACCGTGAAGTACCAGTGTTTACAGCAGGTGATCAATTACCTCATTTTAAACAGAGTACAGAACCTTTACTTACTTTTCCAAGTCTGCAGCAATTATGTAGGGTCGCACACAGAAAGAGGAGGCCGGGGGATGCAGAGAGAGAGAGAGAGAGAGAGAGAGAGAGAGAGAGAGAGACTATCAGTCTTATTACAGAAACATATCAGAACTCAGGTCAACATGAACTATTTGTCAGGGTGAATAAAAACATCTATTTTATCATTTATTTTCAGCCTTTAGAAATACTTTAGTTATTCGCAGTGCATATTCCCACAGCTAAGTTATACTGTACCTCTTAAAACACAGCTAGAAATAATAACAATAATATTTAAAAAGCATGATTTGATTTTATAAAGACACATTTCAATGGGTAATACATTTTTCTTCATTGAAATTATGCAATTCTGTTAATGGCTTGAGACATGATTCAGTAAATATGAGGAAATTAAATGTCAGTTTAACAAAATGATCATTCATATGTATGTTCTTACTCTTGGTCGGATGAGGAGCCCATGACGATCAGCCAAATGTGAGAGGAGGGAGAGAGCCGTGAGGAATGGTGAGAGGGAGGAGAGGGAGAGAAAACATTGTAGTTGTGTGACAATACAGAGCTTCATACAGTACATTACATATATTGCTATTCTCAAAATAAAACGTATTCTTCCTTAGCTGTTGAGTTTTCATCACCCTTTTATTTGTTAACTTTGTATCTAGCTAACAGAGAGCAGGACGCGCCGTGGTGCCGAGAATACACAGCCAATAAGATGGCGTCTTACTGCTGTGTGGTGGTTCTTATCTGTCAAGTCTATGGTCAGGACGTTGAAACGGTCATATTCAATAATAACTGGATGTACTAAAGCACACACATGAAGTGTCAGTCTGTATTCATATTAACATGCTCTGCTTTAAACTGTAGTGTCAGACATATGACTGAAGACCGAGGTCCTCTTCCGTTTAGATAAAGACCGTTACTGCCTACGTCACTCTCAACTGACCATTAGCGACTGTTAGCGCTAGCCGCTAGCTAACAAGCAAGCTAACAACGTCTTTAAAGCTGGAATTAAACATTTTCAACCTTCCTTTCACCTGGGCTTGAGTTATTAGTTACTAAACAACATTGGAGGGTAATTTTAAAACATCAGACGTGAAGCTGAGACGTCAGTAGTTCGTGTTGAGAGAGAGAGACTTCTCTCATGAAACTTACCTGTCGAGGGAACGGAATGAACGAACTGCAGCTGGCTGTCAATCAAAACGTCGGGATGCGTTCAGGGACAGTCAGACAGTTGAACTCCGCTCGCTTTAAGATCAGGTTAAAGTTTTCAACTAATTTCGACTTTTAAAAACTGAGATGAAATATTTGGATTAAGTTAGTAGCTAAACTGTAACTCGACTGAAGATGATTGAAAATGCCAGTTAGTTGCTTTTGCTTACTTGATTTAAAAACGTACTAAGAAAATAATTTAAAAAAATACCTTTTGAGTAGAAACAAGTATCGTGTGAGCATACTATAGATGTTCTCACAAAGCATGTCATTTGTATTGTTTGATATAATCACTGTGCTGTGGTGTCTTGTGTCGTGTTTTTGAAATGAAGAATGATACATATGGTTTGAAATGTTCTCCCTGTTTCCCACTCTGTCCAAACATACAAACATTCACTGTCCAACCTGAGAAAGAGTGTTGAGCTACGTAACGATTGTTTCATTCCAGATGAACATTTCAAACTAAGTTGTCTGTGCTTGGAGTAATTTAGTTTCTGTTTTTATTCCATGGTATAGATTTGAGATTTCAAGTAATGGTTTCTAAATAAACATGATGTAACAGAATGTACTCCTATGTATTCTTGACTGTACATATGCTGTTTGTATGTGTGTATGTGTGTGTGTATGTGTGTTTGTGTATGTGTGTGTCTGTGTGTATGTTTTTCACTAAGCACTGATGAGGTCATCTGAGTCAGCTTTGTCTCAGACCAGCTGTGTAGCTGCTATGTGACAGTTGATAGGATAGAATAGGATTCATGGGGTGCATCTCAAAGCTCTAAACTGCAGTCTCCTCGCTCCTCGGTCGAACCGGAAGTAGTTATTGACGCGCCATTTTAACTTGCGTCCCAAAGCTCTAAACGCTGCTGGAGGAGAGAGGAGAGAGGAGCGAGGAGACTGATCCGAGGAGGGATGATCGAGGAAACACGAGAGCAGACTTTGCGGAAGTCTTTTCTCTGACAGACACGCCCCCTTATCGAATATCACTCTCCGATTGGACGCTGCAGCGGCTCGGACTTAACCGAAACTTAACATCAGCTGAGTTTAATAACAGAGAAAAGACGGACCTTAAAACAGTCACTAAGGGTGCCCTGAAACAGACCTTAAAACAGTCACTAAGGGTGCCCTGAAACAGACCTTAAAACAGTCACTGAGGGTGCCCTGAAACAGACCTTAAAACAGTCACTGAGGGTGCCCTGAAACAGACCTTAAAACAGTCACTAAGGGTGCCCTGAAACAGACCTTAAAACAGTCACTAAGGGTGCCCTGAAACAGACCTTAAAACAGTCATTAAGGGTGCCCTGAAACAGATCATAAACACATGTCGGTTTCTAAACAGTCTGTATTTGATGAGCTGAGATTAAAAAGTGTTTGATGTGAATTTTAAAAACAAAATACTGATCGCAAAATCATAAATTCAATATAACAGAGGATGGATGTTATATCTGATTGTTTTTGTCAGATTCACTGTCTAATGAAATAGAGTAATAGAGTCTAACATCATAGATAGAATATATATTAATGATCAGTTATTCCTCCTGTTAGTTTCCCTGTTTGTTCTGGTTTTCTTCATGAAGAGAAGTCTGACAGTAAAGTTTGTCTGTTAGTAAAAACACTTGTTATATTTCCTGTCAGGTTAATAAAGTTTCATATGAGGCTGATCATTAATGAGCACAGGGTTTGAAAAGAGTTGCATGGTTTCTATTTTCCCTTAAAGTAATAAATAATTTAATAATGAGGCATTTTACTGATGAATCGATCCGTGATGCTTCAGGACAGAATAAACAGAGAGCAGATTCTCTTCATGTGCAGGTGTGTGTTAAACAGGTGTGTGTTAAACAGGTGTGTGTTAAACAGGTGTGTGTTAAACAGGTAAACACAGAGACAGAGCTCTGTTACTGTTTATATTGATCAGTTATTACAGTGAACATGTGTGCAGACACAAACAGCTGTTAAAGCCGTCATCACAAACCGACGTCGCTTCACGTGATGCTCCGGAGGAGAGGACGTCTCATTTCTCTAAATACAAATCTCCTCTCTCCTCTCTCCTCTGGTTTCATTTCCTCGCATCTCTGGTGGGTGGGACTAAGACGCGAGGAAGAGACGTGAGGATGGACGTTTAGAGCTTTGAGATGCACCCATGGAGTACGTGTTTGTGTTTTGTCACTCACTGTTGAGGTCACCTGAATCACCTGTGTGTGCGTGCGTGTGTGTCTGTGTGTGTTTGTGTGTGCATGCGTGCTTGTGTTTGTCACTCACTGATGAGGTCATCTGAATCACATGTGTGTGCGTGCGTGTTTGTGTGTTTCAGCACTGATGAGGTCATCTGAATCACCTGTGTGTGTTTGTGTGTGTGTTTGTGTGTGTGTGTTTGTGTGTGTGTGTTTGTGTTTGTCACTCACTGAGGAGGTCATCTGAATCACCTGTGTGTTTGTGTGTGTGTGTTTGTGTTTGTCACTCACTGAGGTCATCTGAATCACCTGTGTGTGTTTGTGTGTGTGGGTGTGTGTGTGTGTGTGCGTGTGTCTGTGTCAGTCAGTACTGATGAGGTCATCTGAATCACCTGTGTCTCCAACTGTCATTAACTGTTGCCATGGTGATGGGACCAGCTGTGTAACTGCTGTGTGACAGTTGATTAAGAATGGGATTCATGGGGAAAATTAGGGTCTATAAATGTCCACACTGTGCGATAACCGTAATAGCTATCAGAAAAAGGATCAAACCGTGAGCATCAGAAGACTCTGATGAACACAGTGATGTGTTTTTCATGTCTGTACAGTCAGAAATGTAGTCAGGGCAGCGAGTTAAGAAAAGTGAAACTTTTGCTCTCCTCCAGAAATGTTTAACATTACGGCAGATGGCCGAGCAGAGAGACTTTCTCTGACAGTTGGTGACCTGGTGGCTCAACGGTACAATCTTTTGCTTTGGTAACCTCTTTGACAGAAGCAGGAGAAGACAGGGAACGTTTTGATGTCTTATTTGTGTATGTGGAGTGAAATTTGTGGATTTTCTGGCAATTTCTCCAGAGGCCATGACCCATTGTTTTCCCAGCCTGCCCACTCTAAGTGTTGAACCTCTCACTCTGCTCATCAGAGTTCCACCCCACACACACCAATGTTAAAGTGAGGGAAGAGCTGAAATTTGATGAATTTTTGAACAGTGAAATCTGTGAAACTGTGAAAGGTATCAAAAAAGTGAAACAAGTGTAGATAGCTGAAAGTCTTGTGAACAGTTTAAAGTTTGAATGGAGTGTATAAGTGAAAGTATGCTGAAGCTATGAGCTGTAGTAGTTGATTAGTTGTTGTTAGTAGTTGTAGTAGTTGTAGTAATAAAGTTGAATAACAATATGTTGAAATGTTCAGCATTTCAACATGATAATAAAATAATAATATTGAATAGCTTTCTTGTGTTATCAGATGATTGTCTATTTTTCATGAAACCAGTTTGATCTGTGTGGATGAGCTTTCCCATTACCTGACTTAACCTTGGAGCAAGAATTTTGGACAAAATGTTATGTCTATATTTGCAAGTGATATTGGACGATAGTTGCTACATATCAAGGGGTCTTTGTCTTTTTTTGTGGATTAGGGTAATGTGGGAATAATTAAACATGGGTGGAAAACTTCCCTTGTCAAAGGATGCTTGAAACTTCTGTAAAAAGTATAGGAGATAAATCCTCCTGATAAAATTCTGAGGTATAGCCATCAGATCATCTGTTTTTTAAGTCTTGAAGCCAAATGGTAAATGGTAAATGGACTTGTACTTGTATAGCGCTTTTCTAGTCTGTTTGACCACTCAAAGCGCTTTTACACTACTTGTCACATTCACCCATTCATACCCATTCACTCACTGATGGTAGAGACTGCTATGTAGTGAGGGACCATCAGTGTTAGCTAATCAGTGTTAGCTAATCTCATTCATTCACATTTCAAAGATGATTAACAACATGAAAACCTGGTCCTTCTTCATGCATTTGGATATACTATGATTCTAGAGTACATTTGCTCTGTTTTCTCTTCTCTCTCTCTGCCTCCTTAAAGCTTTCTGTCTAAATGTCGTAAACAGTCACTGCTGATGTGGTGGGATCATTGCTCTCCTTTATGCAACAACACACAGAGGCCAGACAGTTGCTCCTGGAGTCGTAGTCAAATATTATCTGGTAAAAGCGAGTCCCCTTTGACCAAATGATGGTGGGCAGGAACAGCAGCGTGTAAATGAGCAGCACCACCACCAAAGTTCCAACTATTCGTCGTTTCTCATCAGAACCGACCGAGACGGAAGAAGAGAGGGCTCTGAGGGTCCTGACCAGGAAGAAGATGAACAGTGGGAAGGGGATGATGAGGATAATTGAGAGTACTATTATTGTAACTGTAACAGTAACCCTGAATAACATCATAAGGAAACAAACAGGAGGGAAGGCCCAGACCACAGCACAGACCACCACAGAGATCTTCATGGTTTGTTTGAATTGGTGGACGATGACCAGGTACCTGCAAAACCAGAGGGACACACTGTCTTTGAGGAGGTGCAGGAACATTCAGAAACATGATTATCAGACACTGTAGCACTACACACGGCTTTAAACAGACCTTACCTTTCCAGTGAGATGCACACCATGAAGCCAACACTCGACAGTACACCACAGCTGTAGACATCATCAGCCATGGGAGTCCACTGATTTGTCACAAATACGATCAGGCAGCAGAGCTGAATGATGTCTGAAATGAGAAGGTTGATGACGTATATCGCAGTGACTTGACCCTGGCGTACCTGCAGAAGAATAGAGGTAGAAGTAAACATGACTCTCTGCAGTAACAGCCATGAATCATCCAACTATGACTATTGTGATATTCTGGCTTTTCTCAATTGTTTAAACACAATTACTGGTACTTGAGACACAATGACCACAACATGTAACCCATACACCCACCCCCTGAACCAATTCTACTAAACTACAAGCACAATTCCTGCTTTACACTCAAACTGCAGTTCTGATACACACTTTTTTCAAAAGACTACACACAATTCTCTGCATTTGGCACAATTTTCATGAAGAAATCTCTCCTAGTTTTCACAAGGAACACACTATCATTCAAAACCTAAAGTTAATTGCCCTACTATGCACACTGACTCATCACATGGGCAAACACCTGTCACACATTTTTACAATTAGCAATCAGAGCTTTATTTCCCCCACTGCTTGGCGGCACAAACATTACTTGTGATGTGGATGAGATGCTGTGACCAGACCGAAACAGAAGAGATGATGCAGCATAGTTCTTATTTACTGTCACTGTATACAGTACATTCTTCAGTTGTTTTGTATGTATACTGTGTATTTGTGTGTTTTAAGTATAAAAAGAATATTCTTAAATATTTTACAACAAACTTATGTATGTACTGTCTATAGTAAGTGTAACACTGAACATAAAAAAGGCCTAAGTCATTCTGATGAATGGAGAAGTGTTCTCCATTCATCATAGTGTTTTACATTGAGCACATCAGTGTTCAACTGGTTCTTATAAATGTCTATTCATATGGTGGTTTGTGTTATTTGAAAACAAAATACCATTTTAGAAGAAATAACATTGTTTTAAATGTAAAGTTTCATTTTGCAGGAGAGCTAAGGGGTTTTGCCCATTGTAGAGTTCTGAGAGTATGAGGCATGCTTACAGAAAATGTGTCAACAATCGAGAATAACTGTAATGGTGCGTTCACACCAAACATGAATAGAATCATTCACGCGAATGAAGTACATGTAAAGTCAATGCAGAGGCGCGAGTAGACGCGAGTAGAGGTCTGGCGGCGCGTATCGCCCGTATTCTGCGACGCGAATGGCACGATTCCCGCGAATGGCGTGCATCATTTGCGTGAACGACGCGCATCATTTGCGCGAATTCGCGCGTACAGAGCGAATTCATTCGTGCGTATGAAGCGAATTTATTCGTGCGTATGAAGCGAATTCATTTGCGCGAACAATTCGCGAGAGTTGAAACATCTGAACTCAAGCGAATGAATCACGGCGCGATAGCCAATCGGCGTGCAGATCCCCCGGTGACGTGTGTTGTGTGACGTATGGACCAGCGGAGATTCCAACGGGGATTTCCTCATCTGGAATATATGGGACACTTTGATTCTATCATCGTGCAGCTTCCCCAAACTCTGTGACTCTACCTGTTCTTATGGGATGAGGAATAAACAGGAGCTCACTGTGAGGACAGAGAGGGAGGAGGATTATGTGGTGAGTTGTGAAAAACTTTGTCTGTCAGCTATCGGATGTAATAGTAGGAAGTTATCTCTGCCCACTTTAGTATAACCGGCTTCCCCATTCAATGTCCGCGAGCTCAACCTTGTTACTGCGGTCTAGCCAGCCTCCACTTCAGAAACGAAAGTCAAGCCAGCCTCCACTGTCTTCTGTTTGATGACAACAGACAGCTGTGGCGTGGGAGCCCCCCTCCCTCTCGCGTATATTCGCGTCTTGGCACTCGTTTACACGCGATTTTTATGCGCGAATTGAGCGAGTCATTCGCGTGAGTAAACACAAATCATTCGCGCGTCCATATAAAATATGTTTTTTAAATTATTTTTTTTTATTTTTCAAAAGTGAGTTAACTGTTTTTGCAAATGAACTCTTCATATTGTGCATATGTGAGGAATGGACTGATCAAGCTGTTATGTAATAGTGCAATTGAAGGTGCAAATGTACAATGTGAAAATGTCGAGGTAGTCCGTTTGATTGTACTGTTCATATCGGAGTCTGTATGGCTGGGAGCAGCCGAGACTGCAGAGCACCACCAGAGTTCAGCAGTCTTACGGCCTCAGGAAAGAAGCTGTTCCTCATTCTGGTGGTTCTGCTTTCATGCTCTCATGGGGAGGCACTCTGACCCAGTCAAACAGGAGCACAAGGCTGAAGTGTGGGTTGTGTCATGTTTGCATTCAGAAGCTGTACCTCTATAACTTTACACACATTTCAGGGACTATCCTGAAACTAATGGAGAAGATGATTTTTCACTAGTGAATTATGTTTTATGTGAACTATGTATTACACTGAACTAACTATATATATCTATAGACACTTAAGAAATTTCACAAAAAGTCCATCTCTGGTTAATTTAAGAGTATCTGTAATGGTGAGGGAAAGTCAGCCTCTGGAGACCATGAATACTCACAAAGTGGAACACTTCTCCATAGTTTTTATTCTAGTTTTTAAAACACAAATGTTGAGAACTGATGGAATAGAATATGTTTTGCTTATTCTTTGCCCAAAAGTCATGAAATAAAAAAGTAGGTTGGCTTCATCCTCTGACGACCATGAACGCTGACAGAATTGAACACTCCTTTGACCTTTTTTAATCAAACTTACTGACCAAGTTTAGTGTGTTTTGCTGTTTCTTCCTCTACAGTGTAAGCAGAAGCATTCTGCATGTGTATAAACTCACATCATCTTTGGGTTGATATCAAAGCTTGCACCAAACCCAGATCCAGATCCTCTACAGACAAGCACACAGTTCCACAGAAACATGACATAGACAGTAAATAAAGTCACAAAGTACATACCAGAGAGAGAAGAGCATGGATGGTCACGAGCATCAAAAGAAGGCTGATACTGATGTATAGCCATACCACAACATACAATAAGAGAAACATATATATGAAATGCTGAAGTCCTGTCATCGTAGTCGTTGGGGTAGTCGTAGTAGTCTGTGTGGGAGGTGGTGTTATTGAAGCCTGCTTCCATTCTTCAGTGTAATCTAAAGTTATAGAGATCAGGAAAAATAACAGTTAGTAAAAAGCAGAGTGCAGTAACATGAATAACATGGTCGTCACTAAACACAGCATTTCATCTAACGTGCTCAGTTTATTCAAAAGTTTGAGATCAGTGTGAATAGTTTCATGGACTTTAAACTTCAAAGGTTCTGCTGGTCAAGGCTTTCCTTTTTCACTTTACAAAATGTTTTCTTAAAAAATATTATTTGTGTTCAATATTAGAAAAAAATACAGGACTTGACCTTCAAGTCTAGTTCTGTGTTTTTCAATACCTCTGTAATTGACTCAATATTATTGTAAATGAGGATTACCCCTCACTGATCTCTCGTGCATAAATACAGGCTGATTGATTGATTGATTGATTGATTGATTGATTGATTGATTGATTAGGGCGTGTCTAGGCTGCCAAATAAAGGATTCATATGGACATCAATTCTTTGGGTAAAGGCTTTTTCATTAAAAAGATAATTGACTATATTTCTAAGTGGCTGTAATCTGCCTCAGATATCACATCTCTGACCTGCAGGGAGACAAAGTTCTCTTCATGTCTCAGCTGTTATCATTGCCTGGACATTTAAAACATCCCATAATTACTCCTCATTAGTTTCATGTTGGGTTAAAACATAAAGAACAGACGATGTGAAAATGAATAATGAGGAGAGGAATATGTCAAAGGCATCCAGATGCAAGAAAATGCAGTGTTGAAGGAGTTTCTCCATAGGAGATATGGCATGGCTCCTTTTTGTGACTGGCTCCAAATCAGCCCTTAATCAGGTCATCCAGCAGTTCAAAATGGCATTGCTGGATAGAAGATGTCTCTACTATTTTTATTTCAGACAGTCCAAATATGTTGACACACGCACGGAGGATTCTTTCTTTTCTCTCCGTCGTCTGTCATTGCACCTATGCCTCCTTCTCGCCACAGTGACCGCAGCCTTTTGTGCGTAACGCTGTGCCAGTTTACACCTGCCTTTCAAACGTTCTAAATATAGACGCAAAAACACAGACCGCTATCTGCTTCAGGTTTTATAAATCACATTGTGTGTGCTAAATGTTTACAATTGCATCTCCTCCTCCCAGTATTTGCATCTGCATGTATTCTGAATATTCATGAAGGCAAACAGGCTAAATGGATTGCACGTGCTATTTTGCTCATTTGACAGACGCAATCCTCGGTGCTCCCGGTTGGTACATCAGCTTTGCACGTGCTGTCAAGTTTGCATGTGTGTTTATACACAGAAGAAGGGTGAGATTCTGTGCTCAGACTTACTGACCAACTGGCAGCCGTGACCCGCCATCGGAGGGCCCCCGCCAGCTGGCTCTTGGCCAGTGTTCAGATGGACGGTTCCTCTGGCCCGCGGTTTCACTTCTGAGGAGAGGCCAGTAGCATATGCTTGTCTCAAAGGCTGTGTGTACTTAAAGATTAAGCCATGCAGGTCTAAGTACACACGGCTGGTACAGTGAAACATCGAATGGCTCATTAAATCAGTTATAGTTCCTTTGATTGATTTGACCCCAACAACCTTGTCAAGTATGCGCGGGACCCCCCACCTGTGGGTTGGGCTACTTTGTCATCACTGAAAGTGACCCAAAATGAACTGGGGCCTTCGGCATGGGCAATTGAGTCGAGCTCCTCCAGAAGGCTAAAACAGAACTTTTAGGCCTAGTTGACCCATCCCCCACCCAGGGTCACTTCTCTTCATTTCTGGGCATTTGACACTGCTTTTGACACTCCACGGTCTCCTGGGTGGAAGGGGGTTGGCCCCGCCAACTCAATTAGGGGCACTTCAGTCCAATTTGGGGTACTTTTTACACTTAGGTTCCCGGGGGGGTCTCCCGATCTAGGGGTGGCCCCGCCCACTCAAGTAGGGCCACTTTTTGTGCTCATAATTGAGGTGGGTGGGGCCTGGGGAGTCAAATCTTTACAATTGGAGACAAGTACCCCTTATCAAACTTAAGTTAACTTGGAGCACTTGGGGGCGTGGCCATGACCACCCCCGAGCCAATGGGAACGTTTTGCAGTGTTTTAGGTTTAAGTGCCCCAAAATGAAAAGAAAGTGCCCCTTATTGAGGAGGGCGGGGCCTGGAGAGGCCAATCTGCCTAACCGGAGACAAAGTGCCCCTTCGACCAAGTTGTCCAAATTGAGGGGCCCCAATTCCTTTGAGATCACTTTGGCACCCGGGTAGTCAGAACTTTACCAATTCGAGATTCCCAAAATGAACCACTACCTCAGCCCAGAGTTGTAAGCTGCTGGAACAAAATAATTTCCCAAATGGGGACTCAATAAAGATGATCTTATCTTTAATACTACACACTGCACCTTTAAATACTACACACTGTACCTTCAAATGCTAAACACTGCCCCTTTAAATACTACACACTTCCCCTTTAAATACTACACACTGTACCTTTAAATACTACACACTATACCTTTAAATACTACACACTGTACCTTTAAATACTTCACACTGCACCTTTAAATACTACACACTATACCTTTAAATACTACACTCTGTAGCTTTAAATACTACACACTGTACCTTTAAATACTACACACTATACCTTTAAATACTACACACTGTACCTTTAAATACTTCACACTGCACCTTTAAATACTACACACTGTACCTTTAAATACTACACACTTCACCTTTAAATGCTACACACTGTAGCTTTAAATACTGGACACTGCACCTTTAAATACTACACACTATACCTTTAAATACTACACACAATACCTTTAAATACTACACTCTGTAGCTTTAAATACTACACACTGTACCTTTAAATACTACACACTTCACCTTTAAATGCTACACACTGTAGCTTTAAATACTGGACACTGCACCTTTAAATACTACACACTATACCTTTAAATACTACACACTGCACCCTTAAATGCTACATACTGCACCTTTAGATAAGGTGTGCGTTTTGTGTGTGTTTGATGTGTGTTTGGTGTGTGTTTGATCTGTGTTTGGTGTGTGTTTGATGTGTTTGATGTGTGTTTGGTGTGTGTTTGATGTGTGTTTGATGTGTGTTTGATGAGTGTTTGGTGTGTGTTTGATGTGTGTTTGATGAGTGTTTGGTGTGTGTTTGATGTGTGTTTGATGAGTGTTTGGTGTGTGTTTGATGTGTGTTTGATGTGTGTTTGATGTGTGTTTGATGAGTGTTTGGTGTGTGTTTGATGAGTGTTTGGTGTGTGTTTGATGTGTGTTTGATGAGTGTTTGATGTGTGTTTGATGAGTGTTTGGTGTGTGTTTGATGTGTTTGATCTGTGTTTGGTGTGTGTTTGATGTGTTTGATGTGTGTTTGGTTTGTGTTTGATGTGTGTTTGGTGTGTGTTTTCGGTGTGTGTTTGATGTGTGTTTGGTGTGTGTTTGATGTGTGTTTGATGTGTGTTTGATGTGTGTTTGGTTTGTGTTTGATTTGTGTTTGATGTGTGTTTGATGTGTGTTTGGTGTGTGTTCACTAGCGTCTTAGTCCCACCCACCAGAGATGTGAGGAAATGAAACGAGAGGAGAGAGGAAACGAGGAGATTTGTATTTAGAGAAATGAGATGTCCTTTCCTCCAGAGCGTCACGTGAAGCGACGTCGGTTTGTGATGACGGCTTTAACAGCTGTTTGTGTCTGCACACATGTTCACTGTAATAACTCTGATCAATATAAACAGTAACAGAGCTCTGTCTCTGTGTTTACATGTTTAACACACACCTGTTTAACACACACCTGTTTAACACACACCTGTTTAACACACACCTGTTTAACACACACCTGTTTAACACACACCTGTTTAACACACACCTGCACATGAAGAGAATCTGCTCTCTGTTTATTCTGTCCTGAAGCATCACGGATCGATTCACTGGTAAAATGCCTCATTATTAAATTATTTATTACTTTAAGGGAAAATAGAAACCATGCAACTCTTTTCAAACTCTGTGCTCATTAATGATCAGCCTCATATGAAACTTTATTAACCTGACAGGAAATATAACAAGAAGATATTTCATGAAGAAAACGAGAACAAACAGGGAAACTAACAGGAGAAATAACTGATCATTAATTTATATTCTATCTATTATATGTTGTGACTCTATTTTGTTAGACAGTGAGTCTGAAATAAACATTAGATATAAACTCAGGAGTGATCCTGTTTTTTCAGTTTTATGTTCAATATTTTGTTTTGAAATCTCACATCAAACACTTTTTAATCTCAGCTCATCAAATACAGACTGTTTAGAAACCAACGTGTGTTTAGGATCTGTTTCAGGGCACCCTTAGTGACTGTTTTAAGGTCTGTTTCAGGGCACCCTTAGTGACTGTTTTAAGGTCTGTGTCAGGGCACCCTTAGTGACTGTTTTAAGGTCTGTTTCAGGGCACCCTTAGTGACTGTTTTAAGGTCTGTTTCAGGGCACCCTTAGTGACTGTTTTAAGGTCTGTTTCAGGGCACCCTTAGTGACTGTTTTAAGGTCTGTTTCAGGGCACCCTTAGTGACTGTTTTAAGGTCTGTTTCAGGGCACCCTTAGTGACTGTTTTAAGGTCTGTTTCAGGACACCCTTAGTGACTGTTTTAAGGTCTGTTTCAGGGCACCCTTAGTGACTGTTTTAAGGTCTGTTTCAGGGCACCCTTAGTGACTGTTTTAAGGTCTGTTTCAGGACACCCTTAGTGACTGTTTTAAGGTCTGTTTCAGGGCACCCTTAGTGACTGTTTTAAGGTCTGTTTCAGGGCACCCTTAGTGACAGTTTTAAGGTCTGTTTCAGGGCACCCTTAGTGACTGTTTTAAGGTCTGTTTCAGGGCACCCTTAGTGACTGTTTTAAGATCTGTTTCAGGGCCCCCTTAGTGACTGTTTTAAGGTCTGTTTCAGGGCACCCTTAGTGACTGTTTTAAGGTCTGTGTCAGGGCACCCTTAGTGACTGTTTTAAGGTCTGTTTCAGGGCACCCTTAGTGACTGTTTTAAGGTCTGTTTCAGGGCACCCTTAGTGACTGTTTTAAGGTCTGTGTCAGGACACCCTTAGTGACTGTTTTAAGGTCTGTTTCAGGGCACCCTTAGTGACTGTTTTAAGGTCTGTTTAAGAGCACCCTTAGTGACTGTTTTAAGGTCTGTTTCAGGGCATCCTTAGTGACTGTTTTAAGGTCTGTTTCAGAGCACCCTTAATGACTGTTATAAGGTCTGTTTAAGAGCACCCTTAGTGACTGTTTTAAGGTCTGTTTCAGGGCACCCTTAGTGACTGTTTTAAGGTCTTTTTCAGGGCACCCTTAGTGACTGTTTTAAGGTCTCTTTCAGGGTACCCTTAGTGACTGTTTTAAGGTCTGCTTCAGGGCACCCTTAGTGACTGTTTTAAGGTCTGTTTCAGGGCACCCTTAGTGACTGTTTTAAGTTCTGTTTCAGGGCACCCTTAGTAACTGTTTTAAGGTCTGTTTCAGGGCACCCTTAGTAACTGTT
Source organism: Notolabrus celidotus (assembly GCF_009762535.1). Classification (NCBI taxonomy): domain Eukaryota; kingdom Metazoa; phylum Chordata; class Actinopteri; order Labriformes; family Labridae; genus Notolabrus; species Notolabrus celidotus. The sequence continues at coordinate 38,542,383 of NC_048275.1, read as the reverse complement.
TTGAGGTCTGTTTCAGGGCACCCTTAGTGACTGTTTTAAGGTCTGTTTCAGGGCACCCTTAGTGACTGTTTTAAGGTCTTTTTCAGGGCACCCTTAGTGACTGTTTTAAGGTCTCTTTCAGGGTACCCTTAGTGACTGTTTTAAGGTCTGCTTCAGGGCACCCTTAGTGACTGTTTTAAGGTCTGTTTCAGGGCACCCTTAGTGACTGTTTTAAGTTCTGTTTCAGGGCACCCTTAGTAACTGTTTTAAGGTCTGTTTCAGGGCACCCTTAGTAACTGTTTTGAGGTCTGTTTCAGGGCACCCTTAGTGACTGTTTTATGGTCTGTTTCAGGACACCCTTAGTGACTGTTTTAAGGTCTGTTTCAGGTCACCCTTAGTGACTGTTTTATGTCTTTGTTCTATTATTAAACTCAGCTGATGTTAAGTTTCAGTTAAGTCTGAGCCGCTGCAGTGTCCAATCACTGAGTGGTATTCGATAAGGGGGCGATTTTAGGTTTAGTGTGTTAATACTTTATGTCAAAATGAAAAAATAACTGCTTAGTCATACTTGTGGGGTTGTGCTGAAAAACAAAGTACTACAGTGTCAGTCAGTCAGTCAAGTACTACAGTCTTCATCCATGTGGAAAGAGTCCACTACTTACTGACAGAGCCCCTGAGAAATGTGTTGAAAACGATGATCCTGATGCTCTTAAAGATCCATGATATGATCACTGTTGCATCCTGACACAAAAACCCCAGCAGAGTCTTATTTGGTTGCAGTCAACAGGCACGATGATTCATCTGTTGGGGGAGATCTTGTCTTGTTTCCGGTTGTCAAAAACAAGAAGTGGATCCTCTGACGGTGTGGAAGTATCTGGCACCCTCTGGTGGTTTTGTTGGGGTTTGACATGATGAGAGGGATGAGACAGAGACACAAACAGAGGCATAGAAGGATTCCCTCTAGATTCTCCATGCCAGGTTTAAGACATTTAAAGACCTTTATATGACCACTTGAATGTTTAATGCCAACATCACAGTAACACTAGCAAAGGTATCAAGAATACAATAACACGTGTATATTTACACTTTAGAATAGGTTTAAATTCACTTTACCAAACAACATTAAAAAGATAACAAATGTAAGCACTAAGTAATCAAAGTACAAAATAATGAGCTCAATTTAGAGTCCTGTAGGAGACAATGTAGTTGTTTCTCCTGTCTATAAGCAGAACATCAAACCCTGGAGCCTTCATCATCCAGCTAAAATGAACATTACAGTAGAAGAAGTAGCAGTATTGGAGCTAAAGGTTTTGAAAATAAATCAATTGTATTCCTGCAGAATCAGCTCGTATTAGGGCCCTATGAAATCTGTTCGATTTTGTTCCAAATTCAGTTTTTTCCGTTTTAATTTTTTAGAATTCCGTTTTTTACCCTTTACACTTATTTTACCCTTTACACTTATTTTACCCTTTACACTTATTTTACCCTTTACACTTATTTTACCCTTTACACTTATTTTACCCTTTACACTTATTTTACCCTTTACACTTATTTTACCCTTTACACTTATTTTACCCTTTACACTTATTTTACCCTTTACACTTATTTTACCACCATATAGTGTGTGCTTTTTGTGTCACTGAATAAAACACATCATTGCACAATTTTGCCCAGTATTTCAAGTCAAATGTACCAGTAAGTGCTATAAATACAAAGTGCTTATAATTTGACATGGTTTCAAGTAAAAGAAATAACTGAATGTAAACACAAGTCCATTTCAGGAGTTTCATTTGAAAAAGAAAACACAAAGTGCTCAATAAGCTTTTTGTCTCTGTAAACATAAACTGTGAACACAACACTTAGTTTCAGTCTGTTATTTGTAACAAACGTTCTTCTTAAAACAAACTTTAATTCAAGAAAATGCAGCAAAATACAGGCCATGATGCAGCAAGGAACACAACCTGAGTTATGTAATTGAACTCTACTTTGTAAACAAACATTGTAACATTGTAAACATCAGCTCATCATAAGTGATTGCCTTAGGACAAGTATTCAAGTATTCTATTAGACTAGCTAGTCCTTGTGAGGTACCATCTGATCTCTCTCCATTTAGGTTTCCCACCGCCCAGTGACATCACCATTGAAATACATGATTGTCAACCTCTTTGTGTTTAGCTCAGTGAGTGCTTCTTGCTTGTCTGTGAGGAGAGTTTTGTATTGAGAAGTGAGTGGAAATGGATAAACAACAAAAGCGCAAGGGGGGTGCAGAAAAGCTGCGAGAGAAAAAGCTAAAAACAAGTGGACGCAGCAAAATGTGTCAAACTTACTGCTCTGTTTGCCATTGCCACCTCAAGTTCGACTGCGGCAGCAGGTGCAGCCCCTGTCCCCCAGGGGTGTTCCAGGGATGTGTCTTTCATTGGTGTGGACTTCACAGGCATTCTTCAGTCATGTAAGTTTACTATACTGTATACTGTTGTTATGTGTTCTTGCTGACATCCACCTGGATGGTCCTAAAGCCTACTACTTTTACAGAGTGACTGTAATGAATGCAGCCATCTATTATTGCATTATTTTAAAGACACCAATACTGTCAATGTACATGTTTTTTAAATAGTCTTATCCTCACTCTTGACCCACTGGTCCTCTCTTTCTCTCCCTTTGGAGTGAAGGTTTGCCTTTCCCTGATGTGGAGTTTACATGTGTTCTTTTTCTTTCATTGTGACTTTATTAAATAGTTCTTATTTTAATTCTAGAAGAGACAGTATCAGATGAATCTAGCATATCTGACCTCACCTCTGCTTTCTGTCTCCCTCAGAGCACCAAGGTCCATGCAGCCTTCTGTCTCAGCATATGTAAGTACAAAATAAGCTGTTATCTCTCTGTTCACCTAAACATTATTTAAACTATACCTCAGCTGATCCCTGCTCTCTTTCTTTCCTTTGTCTGCCTGTCTCTGTATCTCTCTATCTTTCTCTCTCATTCTCTCTCTGTTGTTCATCCTTTAAGGTGCCACTTTGATGAGGACTCTTTATTTTACAGGGATATATGGTCTTAATTGTGTATTTGTATAAACAGTATATTTCATTAAACATTGAAAAGACATCTCTAACATTGTTTCTTTGACATCCACTTTCACTTCAAGATGGAATTGTGACACTGTGTCCATCTCTCCCAAGATGAAAGTGTCTGTGAGCATTGAAAGAGTGTATCCATTTTTTAGCCCTGGTAGGGGTCTAATGTCGCATTCACACCAGACACGAATGATCGCGCTATTCCCACGAATACATGTGAATGTTTTGTGTTTACTCCCTTAATTATCACGAATGACTCGCTCAGTTCAGGCGTCTAAATCACGAGTGCTCTAGGTGCAAATTTTCACAAGACGGGAGGGACTTCCCCCCTTCCTTCGCCGTTCCAGTCAGTTGTCATTGAACATGGCTGAGTTGGACCTTATTGCGAGAGTTGCTGCTCTATGTCTGTTGGGGAAGGCCCAAAACCGTGTGAGATCCAGACGCCTCCGAGTCTGGGTCTATCGGATCCTCCAGAGGACAGTGAATGTCATCACCTTCTCCAGGAGCTGCGTCAGGATGACAGCCACTTCCGGCGCTATTTTTCGGCTACATCAGGCCCAGTTTGAATACCTGTTGACGAGGATCGGCACCAGGATATCCCTCCAGGACACTACCTACCGGCGCGCTACAACAGCTGCAGGGTGCCTGTTTATCTGTATACATGCAGGATTTGTGACAACCCACCATGGTAACTCCCTGACAGGAAGCACCTTCTGTCTCAGATAGGGGGTCAGATTTAGCACCTGACCCTCACTGATTTCAGCTGTGGGTTTGGCCACTGTAGGGCCAGACCTACTGCTGAGAGATTGCTCAGTTGCCAGAGTATGGTGTTAAATGCTGAGGCCTAGTCTTCCCACATGCAGTACCAGAACATGTGGCAGATGTTCTCAGCCTGGTGTTCAGATGGGAATGTGGATCCAAGCACTGCTCTGTGCCCACCATTCTGTTGTTCTGAGTTTGTTCTTGCATATTGCCACGATGAACCCAATCAAGAACTAAATGTTTTGCACCTGTCTAGTTTTGCCTGTTAATAGACATTGACCTGGGCCAATCAGAGGGGAGATTGGTGTGGCGGACTACTAATCAGGGCCCAACAGGTGGACTCCAAGACGCACAGGAAGAAAAAAAGGGTAGCAATAGAGACGTACGGGGTGAGAGATGGAACACAGGAACACAGAGCTATTGAACAGCAGTAGAGGAAAGTTCAACAGCTCATCCGGTAAACTATCAGCACAAGCAACTGCAGCAGCTCCCCGAGGAGGCCAGCAGGGGGAGGTGGTGGCAGAATTGATCAAGTCCAGAGTGTTACGACACAACATCACAGCAGTGGCAGAGCGAGGAGTTCTGTCTCGGCTGGAAGTGACGTGACCTGAGATCAATCAATCAATCAATCAATCTTTATTTGTATAGCGCCAAATCACAACAAACGTTATCTCAAGACGCTTTTACAAACATAGGAGGTCTAGACCACACTATGTCAAATTATGAACAGAGACCCAACACCAAGACAGGGTAAGACTCAGTCTGACCCCACCTTAATCCATCATGAGCATTGCACATCGCAGTATTTAGCTAGTTACAGTGGTGAGGACAAACTTCCTTTAACAGGCAGAAACCTCAGGCAGAACCAGACTCATGTTAGACAGACATCATGCCTCGACCGAGTTGGGTCTGGAAAGACAGATAGAGGGGAGTAAGAGAGAGAGGTGATAGTGATGAGACGAGTCGTAGAAGCTGTTGCCGCTGGAGTCCAGCACGTCCGTATCAGCTGGAGTCCAGATCGTCCGCAGCAGGAGGACGTCTACGGCAGCTCAGAGAAACCTACGAGACAAGGGAGCTCAGGGACTCCAGAAAGGTCTATGGTTAGTAACTTTAATGGGACAGGCAGAGTTAAAGTAAGTGATGAAGGGGTTGGGGGGAAGAAGGTGAGCTAGGATCCCAGTGTGTCAGTGTGCCAGTTCCCCCGGCAGTCTAGGCCTATAGCAGCATGACAAAAGCTGGTCCAAGCCTGATCCAGCTTAACTATAAGCTTTATCAAAAAGGAAAGTTTTAAGTCTACTCTTAAAAGTGGAGAGGGTGTCTGCCTCCCGGACCCTGACTGGTAGATGATTCCAAAGGAGAGGGGCCTGATAACTGAAGGTTCTACCTCCCATACTACTTTTAGAGATTTTAGGTACAACTAGCAAGCCTGCATGTTGGGAGCGTAGAGTTCTAGAGGGGTAATAGGACACTATGAGCTCTTTAAGATACGAGGGTGTCTGATTTTAAGGGCTTTGTAGGTTAAAAGAAGGATTTTAAATTCTATTCTACATTTTGTTGGGAGTCAGTGTAGAGAAGCTAACACTGGAGAAATGTGCTCCCTCTTCCTAGTTTTAGTCAATACTCGAGCTGCAGTGTTTTGAACTAGCTGAAGAATCTTTAGAGACTTATTGGGGCAGCCTGATAAGAGGGAGTTACAGTAATCTAACCTGGAGGTAACAAATGCATGGACTAGTTTTTCTGCGTCGCTCTGAGATAGGAAGTTTCTAATTTTAGAAATATTGCGCAAGTGAAAATAGGCTGACCTTGAGATTTGCTGAATTTGGGAGTTGAAGGATAAATCTTGATCAAATAGGACTCCTAGATTCTAGCCGAGGTGCTGGATGCCAGACTAATGCCGTCTAAGGTACTTATATTATTAGAAAAAGTCTCTCTGAGGTGTTTGGGGCCAATAACAATCACTTCAGTTTTTCCTGAGTTTAGCAGTAAGACATTTCTGGTCATCCAGGTCTTTATGTCTTTGAGACAAGCTTCTAATTTAGATAACTGAATGGTTTCTTCTGGCTTCACTGATAAATAGAGCTGAGTGTCATCAGCATAACAATGAAAATTAATAGAGTGCTTCCTCATGATGTTACCTAGAGGAAGCATATATAAGGTGAAAAGAATTGGTCCTAGCACTGATCCTTGTGGAACTCCCTGACTAACCCTGGTCTGCACTGAGGACTTTTCATTAACGTGAACAAATTGAGATCGATCTGTTAGGTACGATTTAAACCAAGCTAACGCAGTTCCTGTAATGCCAATTAGTTGCTCTAATTTCTGTAACAGGATTTGATGGTCAATCGTATCGAATGCAGCGCTAAGATCTAATAAAACAAGTACAGAAAGAAGACCACTGTCTGAGGCCATTAGTAGATCATTGGTTACTTTTAACAGTGCAGTCTCTGTGCTATGGTGGGCTCTAAACCCCGACTGAAAGTCCTCAAACAAACTGTTGCTCTTAAGAAAGTCCCAGAGCTGAACTGACACCACTTTCTCCAGGATTTTAGAGACAAAGGGGAGGTTAGATATCGGTCTATAGTTAGATAAGGAGCCTGAATCAGAGTGGGCTTTTTAAGAAGAGGTTTAATTACAGCTACTTTAAATGATTGAGGTACATAGCCTGTCAGTAAAGACATATTAATCATACTTAGTAAAGAACTGCTAACTAGTGGAATTACTTCTTTTAGCAGCTTAGTTGGGATTGGGTCTAAAAGACAGGTCGATGGTTTAGCTGAAGAAACTGTTGAAACCAGTTCAGGAAGGTCAATGGGTGAAAAACAGTCTAGGTATACATCTGGCTTTAACGCCGTTTCAATGATCCCGCTGTTGGTAAAGGGTCCTACACTAGTTAAAGGTAAGAGGTTACTAATTTGATCTCTAATCTTTAAGATTTTATCATTAAAGAAGCTCATAAAGTCATCACTGCTGAGGGCTAAAGGAATACATGGCTCAGTGGAGCTATGACTGTCTGTCAGCCTGGCTACAGTGCTGAAGAGGAACCTAGGGTTGTTTTTATTCTCTTCTATTAGAGAGGAGTAATAGGCAGCTCGAGCATGCTGCAGGGCCTTCCTATATTTATTAAGACTATCCTTCCAAAGTGAGCAGGTTTCAGTTGTTTTATTGGAGCGCCATAATCTTTCTAGTTTTCTAGAGTTTTGTTTTAGTTCACGGGTTTGAGCATTATACCACGGAGCTAGCCTCTGTCGTCTAATAGTCTTCTGTTTAAGAGGAGCGATTAGGTCTAGGGTAACCTGCAGAGAACCTGTAGTATCATCTACAAACTGATCTAGCTGAGAGGAACTGGAGCTAGTATACAAGCTTTGAGCTAAGGTTGGACTAAATACTGAGTTTAACGCAGCAGGGATAGCCTCTTTGAACTTAGCTACGGCACTATCAGACAAATTCCTGGTTATTACGTTTTTATTACCTTGAGTAGAACCTACTAGGAGGAAATCAAACGTTACTAAACAGTGATCTGATAAAAGCGGATTTTGTGGGAAGACTAATAAGTCCTCAATTTCAAGACCATAGGCCAGAACAAGATCGAGGGTGTGATTGAAACGGTGAGTAGGTTTGTTAACAACCCGTGAGAAGCCAATTGAGTCCAGCAGGGACATAAACGCAATGCTAAGGCTGTCATTATCAACGTCTACATGAATATTAAAGTCACCTACTATGACTATTTGATCTGAGCTGAGGACTAAATTAGATAAAAACTCTGAAAATTCAGTTAAAAATTCAGAGTACGGGCCAGGAGGGCGGTAAATTATAACGAATAAGATTGGTGGCACTGTTTTAGAAACTGGATTGGGAAAGCTGAGAACTAGGCCTTCAAAGGAGCAACAGCCCAGTTTGGGTCTAGGGTTAATCTGAAAACTAGAATTGAAAATAGCTGCCACTCCACCACCTCGGCCAGTTATTCGAGGGTTTTGAGCATTAAGGTGACTAGGAGGAGTGGCTTCATTTAAACTAAGGTATTCATTCTCACCCAGCCAGGTTTCAGTTAGTGAGAATATATCAAAGAGATTATCTGATATAATCTCGTTTATTAAAACAGCTTTAGCAGACAGTGATCTAACATTCAGTAAACCACATTTAATTTTAATATTATTCTGTTCAGCTGCATTCGAGGTTCTAATTTTAATCAGATTGTTTTGATTTACTCCTTTGATGTTTGGATTGTTTAACAAGAAGGGTCTCAGTCGGGGGACAGACACAGTCTCTATGTGATATAAACAGTGGCTGGGAGACGGCCCCAAAGGAAGCGCAGAGGAGCGTGTAGGACTGCAGCTCTGCTTCCTGGTCTGCACTCTGGGTTGTCACTTTTCTAAACTAATAAAATCTGCCATGTTTCTAGTTAAACGGACGGCACCATCCGAAGTAGGATGAATGCCATCTCGGCTAATCAGACCAGGTTTGCCCCAAAACGATCTCCAGTTATCAATGAAACCCACGCCGTTCTGCGGACACCAACCCGACAGCCAGCGGCTGAGTGATGAGGTGCGGCTAAACAACTCATCCCCGGACTGAGTAGGAAGGGGTCCAGAGAAAATGACTGAGTCAGACATCGTTTTAGCTAAAGCACACACCGACCCCACATTAAGCTTCGTTGTTTCTGACTCGCGTCGCCGGGAGTCGTTAACGCCGACATGAATTACGATCTTTCTGAATCTATGTTTAGCCTTTGCCAGCAGTTTTAAATTTGCCTCGATGTCACCCGCTCTGGCCCCAGGAAGACATTTGACTAACACCGCTGGCCTTGCTAAGTTCACGTTTCTGACTATGGAGTCTCCAATGACCAGAGTGTTAGCCTTCTGAGGCTTTACAGTCTTAGCAGGTGTGTTGCTAAGTGGGGCAAATCTGTTAGGAACGTGAACCGGTTGGTAGTCTGACACGGGATTCTTTAGCTTACGGCTATGCTTACCCCCTCGCACCGTAACCCAGCCACTGCATCCCGGCTGCTCGGGATCTGCCGGGGGTGAAGCTAAGCTAGCTGAGCTAGGTAGGCTAGGTTGCCCCGTACCGGCTACAGGGGGCTGGTTAACTGCCTCTGTCTTGGTGCGGAGCCGCGACTCTAACTCACTAACCCTCGCCTCCAGGGCTATGAATCTGCTACACTTCCAGCATTTACCATTATCACTAAAGGAGGACGACGTATAACTGAACATCTGGCACATCGTGCAGCACCGTGCAGGAGAGGAGACAGACTGAGTGGCCATAGTGCACCGTGCTATCAGGCTGATGGCTACGCTAAGCTATGAGCTAATGGCTACGCTAAGCTATGAGCTAATGGCTACGCTAAGCTACAAGTACACAAATCACCACTAAAGAGCTTTACTGGTCAAATAAAAGAGAGAGGGGGTGCTTGGTGAGGACTAACTTACGGTAGTGGAAGGGTAAGAAAATGTGAATTACAAGAAATTTAGAGTGAGAGCTGAGAGCTAACTGCAGCTACGTGCGACAGAGTGGAAGAGGAAAACGGAAGTGACGCAACACTCTCACCTGACATGCGTAGTAGGATCCTCTCTGATCTCCTGTCCTGGAAAATGATCTCTGGGAAAGAGTGGGAACCCTGTAGTTACAATCCTGACCCAGCAGGAGATGACCTGCTAACACCTGGATGAAACTCAGCAAAAAACCCCACAGATTAAACCTGACACCAAGTGAAACTTCTTCACTCAGAGCACCATAGAATTAAAACGACAACCCACATCGGGGAAACCTGAACAAGATGTTGGCAGAGAAGCTGTCCAAGTGTAAGTAGCTGCACTGTTTTGATCGTCTTAATATTAGTTTTCACGTTGAAATCACCAACTTTAACTTTTACTTGCATTACTGTTGTCCAGATCCCTGCTTTGTTTTGTTTTTACTCATGCTCAGCTGGTTGAGCTGAAGCTGGACGAGCTAACAGGACTAGTCAGGAGTCAGACGGAGTTTCAGGAATGTAGCATGGTGTGCTTCACGGAAACGTGGCTGCATCAGGATATTCCCGACCACAACGTCTCCATTGGCGGCTTCCAGACTGACCGGGCAGACCGGGATAGCAGCGAGAGTGCTGTGGGCCTCCGACCATATTATCTGCACAGGGAGATCTCACATGTCATACTGGTAGCTGTTTACATCCCCCCTCTGCCAACCTGACTACAGCATCCAACGTTCTCAACGCTGCCATAACCAGACTCCAGACAGACCATCAGAGTGCCCTCTTCCTGATCTCCAGACAGACCACCAGAGTACCCTCTTCCTGATCTCCAGACAGACCACCTGAGTGCCCTCTTCCTGATCTCCAGACAGACCACCAGAGTGCCCTCTTCCTGATCTCCAGACAGACCACCAGAGTACCCTCAACCATGGATTATACAACCATTTATTGTCATTATTTTCATTGTATTTGTATTTATATCTTATTAATTACTTTCTTCTATTAATATTATTTGATATTCTTACTTATTGTGTATAGGAGCAGCTGGAATGACTGAATTTCCCCCCGGGATAAATAAAGTATTTCTGATTCTGATATGAATGTCCACATTTTACTCCTAAAACAATCAATATGTAATGCAAGAGGGTGAGGATACTAAAAATGTGAACAGTGAAGTGTCTGTAGTTACCTCTATGAATAACCTCCTTTGTTGTTTCATTAATTTCACGATCAGCTGCGTCCAAACAGATCATTTTATTATGATTTAACAAAGCTCAATCTGACACATTAATATCACTAAACAAATGATCGACCGTCATCAAGGATGATCTTTGTGTGTTCTTCATGTTGTGTTGTTTGGAACTCTCAATGGGAGTTCCTGGTTAAAGAGAGGTTTCATCAAACATACAAGACATGTTGTGAAACAAAGGGGACTTGTTTATCACAGCCTTTGCTGTACTGATCCATAAACTGGTGGAGAAAACCGTGAAGGCTTAACCTGGGCGACATCAGGAAGCACTCATGTGGCTGCTAACATCAAGACCAAATGAACTCTATCGTTTAGCATTCACACACACAGACATGTCATAGAGCTCTATACATGTCATCAAGTGTGAAATGATGTGTTTGATGGCTTGATGCATTCGGGTGTTTGTTACCACCTGAGGAGTAATCCAGTGCAGTCTTATCTCCTCATTAACAGGGACGGAAGAGAACACAGCAGAGCTGATCAAGCTCCACTCCCAAAATGACTTCCTCTTTACGGGAAAGAGACACACAGCCAAGAAGGCCTGGGCGTGAGTCGTCAGTTTTGTTGTTTCACGTTATCATGCTGACCAACAGAAACACCTGAGCACAGTCATCCCTGCTCTGTAGAGAAAGATAACACATCAGAGGTTTCATGAAAAATAGGAACTGCTGCAAAGAGGGAAGCAGAAAAACAGAATGTTGTAAACTCAGTTCACCATGTTGTGTGTGTGTGTGTGCGCGTGTGAGTGCTAGTGTATGTGTGTGTTTGTGTGTGTGTATGTGCCTGCATGTGTGTGTGTATGTGCCTGCATGTGTGTGTGTTTGTGTGTGTATGTGCGTGCATGTGTGTGTTTGTGTGTGTGTGTGTGTCTGAGTGTGTATGTGCATGCATGTGTGTGTTTGTGTGTGTGTATGTGCCTGCATGTGTGTGTCTGAGTGTGTGTGTGTGTGTGCGTGTGTGAGTACTAGTGTATGTGCGTGCATGTGTGTGTTTGTGTGTGTGTATGTGCCTGCATGTGTGTGTCTGAGTCTGTGTGTGTGTGTGTGTGTGTGTGTGTGTGTGTGTGTGTGTGTGTGTGTGTGTCTGAGTGTGTCTGAGTGTGTGTGTGTGTGTTGTGGATATGCTGCTGCCACAGGTATTTCTAGCCACAGTTGTGGTGTTTTGTTTGGTTATGTTATTTATTTTCTTTGTACTTGTTGTAAGAAGATTCTAACAGAAGAGCTCATTTGAACTATTGTTCAAAGTGTTGTTGTTGTTGTCTTTACTTTATGTTCAACAGGAAGTGTGGTCATTTTTATTGCACACAAGTTTCTCTGTAAGTTCATATATTTTATAAAAACATATTCATATATTTTTATATTACACCCTACAGTGGATAGCAAATGTCTAAACACCCCTTAAATCTTTTAGGGGGAAGAATTAAAAGAATAATAATAAGAATAATGTGGTTACATAAGTGTACACACCCTCTTATAACTGGGGATGTGGCTGTGTTCAGAATTAACCAATCACATTCAAACTCATGACAAATAGTAGTCAGTATACACCTGTCAGAATTTAAAGTGACTTTGATTAATCCCAATAAAGATCAGCTGTTCTAGGAGGATTTTCATCACATGTCCTCAGTTCATATTTCAGCAAAAGCCATGGTCCACAGAGAGCTTCCAAATCATCACAGGGATCTCATTGTTGAAAGGTATCAGTCAGGAGAAGGGTACAAACATGTTAATAAACACATTAGATCTACCATGGACCACAGTGAAGACCGTCATCATCAAGTGGAGAAAATACGGCACTTTTATTTTTATTTATTTAACCTTTTTTTTAACCAGGTAAGTCATTAAGAACAAATTCTTATTTCCAGTGAAGACCTGGAAAAAGGCACAGCCTTCTGAGGGGTAAAGGGTCAATGGAACAACAGTGACAGTACCAAGAACTGGACATCCCTCCAACACTGATGAAAAGACCAGAAGAAAACTGGTCAGGGAGGCTTCCAAGAGGTCTACAGCAACATTAAAGGAGCTGCAGGGATTTCTGACTAGTACTGTCTGTGTACTACATGTGACAACATCTCTCCTATTCTTCATATGTTTCTGCTATGGGTAGGGGGGCAAGACGGAAGACTTTTCTTATGAAGAAAAACATCCAAGCCCGGCAACATGTTTCAAAAACACACATGAAGTCTCCCAAAAGCATCAAATGTTTTATGGTCTGATGAAATCAAGGTTGAACTTTTTGGCCATAATTCCAAAAGGTATGTTTGTCATAAAAACAACACTGCACATCACATAAAGAACACCAGGGCCTGTTTTTCTTCAGCTGGAACCAGGGCCAAAGTCAAGGTGGAGGGAAGTATGAACAGTTACAAACACCAGTCAGTTTAACACAAAACCTCCAGACCTCCATTAGAAAGATGAAGATGAAGAGGAAGTTCAACTTTCAACACGACAACAAACCAAAGCATACATCCAAATCAACAAAAGCATGGCTTCACCAGAAGAAGATTCAAGTTTTGGAATGGCCCAGCCAGAGTCCAGACCTGAATCCAGTTAAATATATGTGGGGTGGTCTGAGGAGGGCTGATGATTTTGGAGCTTTTTTGTAAAGAGGAATGGGAAAATATCACCACGTCAAGATGTGCCATGATAATAGAGACCTACAAAAAAATGAAACAGAGTGCTGTAATAAAATCAAAAGGTGCTTAAACAAAGTAATAGTTAAAGGGTGTGTACACTTATGCAACCACATTATTTTAGCTTTTTATTTTTTATTCCTACTCCTAAAAGATTTTAATTTTGTTTTCAGTTGAATTGTTCATGTTATAGGTCACATTAAAGGTGGAAAAAGTTCTGACATGATTTATCTTAGTCTCAATTTTTTACATCACAAAACCTGGTACTTTAACAGGGGGGTGTAGACTTTCGCTATCCACTGTAAGTGGCAATTCTCCCCTGACATCCTACAAAACATAAAAAGATGTGGAACAGTAAGACGTAAAAGTAAAAGAAATACATAAAAGAGGTTAGAGACAGGAAGACAGAACATCAGAAGAAGAACAAACAGATAAATAGATCAGGAGCATTAAAAAGAATCAATGACAGAGAGATTAAACAAAACTAATGAATACTAAATGACTTTAATTAAAAAGGTAGAATCACACAAAGTCATTGGAATGAAGGTGAGTTTTAATAAGTGACTCAAAAGATGTCACAGTTCCTGCACACCTGTTCCCCACTGGAAGGCCCCATAGTCTGTATAATAAACAGACCTAGTCTGAGTGACATCCCAATCTGTTCCTAAAGCCCTGTTCTGAAGCCGATCATGCTGTGGAGTTAGTGTGAGGTAAAAAGGCGGGCCTTTAGCTTCCTGGCTAACAGCTACAGTGTTCCCGACTGTTAATTAAGTCAGCTGTGCCTCTAATTATGGAAAACAAATCATCTCAAGATATATACAGTATATCATCGAAAAATTCTGAGTTATAAAACGGTTCACCCCGTACAGTGTGTGCCGACAGAGAAATGAACTGTTCAGACCTGAACCGTCTTTTAAACCAGGCTGTAAACATGTTTATTTCTGCTGTAAAGACCGGCTCTTTGAATGGGTGTGTATGTGGTTTCTGGTTCTTTGGGGCCAGCGTCACAAGTGGACACTCGAGGAACTGCAGTTTTTAGACTTTCTGTTCATTTCTCACGGCCGGAGGTGGCCACTTGGATGGCACAAGCAGAAATTCCTCTAGATTCAAGTCTTGACTTTTGAACTATTAGAAGAGCTCCATCCGAGGATCTAAGGCAGCAAGATGGCTCATAAAGGTTCTGCATTTCTAGACTTTAGACTCGAGGCAAAACCAGACAAGCTTTTAAAGTGATCAGTTAAACCTCAAAATCAATTCTAAAATGGACAGAGAGCCAGTAGAGAGATGCAAGTGTAACCTAGGTACAATGGGTCCCTCTGGAATAGTTCTTGTTGTCCAACTGATCCAAACATTCCCACACTCTGTGCCTCTCCTGTCGTATAATCAACTCCTCCGTCATAACCCCAGACAACCAATAGCATTCAGGCTTTCCAGCATCTGTCCCGCCCACTTCATGTTGTGCAGCACCATCCTCTGCTGGAGGAGCTAGAAAAACTTTCTCAAGCCCCTTCAGGAGCTGAGATTATATCTGAGATTATATCTGACTGGAAAAGCTAACAAGTGTTTCAATCTCCAAGGGAACATGAAGTAAAATGTCCACTCAAAGACACTTCAGTGGATGGCAATACAGAACAGATTAAAACCCTGCCAAGCCTGACCAGTGACTTTCCTTCTTTCTTTGTGCCTCCTGCCACAGTGACGCATCCACTCACCCTTTCAGGCTACATGTTCAACCCACCTGAGGTTCAGAAGGTAGTGGAAGAGCACACTGTCAAGACAGATAATGCTGTGTCCCATATCCATGGTTCATCCCATCTCAGGGCGTTCTTCTTTGACCTGTGGGTTGTTGGTAACCAGTTGTCTCAATGCACTTCAGTCGACTTCCAGTTGTGTTGCACAATGAGACTGGGCATGATGTAGTAATACCCACAAAGACTGTGCTGGTTGAACTGAGTGCAGAACAAAGTGTCAATAACCAGCAGTCTGTGACTCAACCATCAGAACCCCCTACTAAAGCTTCCCTTCACACTTGTCCCTGACAGCAATCCCCTCACCTATTTCCTGACAACTGCAAAACTGGAGGCCAACAGATACCGATGGTTATCTCCCCTGTCCACCAAGGAGTGGACAGAGCAGGAGGACAGGATTATTTGATGCCTGTTTAAAACAGGGTCTATAATTTCACTTTTTCAGAATTCAACTTTAAGAAGCCAACGTGTTCTGAAGTTACAGCCGGCACCTCTTATACAAACCCCTGCCTTCAGCTTTCAGTGGAACACACACTTTAAAAGGATGTAATATATATTAACTAATAAAGTACATTTCCTGGGTTGTCTCTTTGTAGGAGGAGATGAAACTCATGTGATAAAAGGCCTCTGCTTTACTTACTACATGGTTTGTGCTTGTGATGCAATCTCTTTCTCAAAAAACACATTATCATATCTGAATCATTTTGTTGACTTCCTTAGAAGAGACTAGAGATAAATTGAGGAACCTGGTGGACGTAATATCTTAAAGTGATCACTGTAGACGGTGAAGAAGCAGAGAAACATCAGACACAGAGCAGGGACTTCATTCAGGTAAGATCTGGACTCTTTAGAATCCTTCAGTAGTCAACAGAGTTAATATTGTGATCTTTTCAGAAACGTCAGTGAAAGAATGAGAAGAGGCACAAAAAGGCATGAAAATGAATGTTACAGTAATGACATTTGTAATGCTTCTATCTTCTAGTTTAATTTGGGATGATGTCCAGTGTGTGATTGTAAAGACAAAAAGTAAAGAATATATATCTATTTGCATATAAGCTCTGTATACCTAGAATGTTGTTCATAGCCTTTGACATATTCCTCTCCTCATTATTCATTTTCACATGGTCTGTTCTGTATGTTTGGCCCCAACATGAAACTAATGAGGGGTAATTATGGGATGTTTTAATGGAGGAACATGTAGAAGCAGCTGGTTTGAGGTGTGAGTCTGATACAAACGATCTGTGTAGTTAAAAAGTTCAGTGAGGTATGGTGGTCATTTTAAATATAAAAAGATGGTGATGAATATTCCATCTCTCCTGGAGAGAGGACCAGCCAACCTTATTGTACAGAACACACTGATGTGTGTTATAGGGGTCACCTGTTTTAAATCTTAATGCAGAGTGATGAATGGAGTCGAGGCGTTTGAGGGTTGAGGAAGATGTGTTTCAACAGATTATTTCACCGTAGTCCAAGACTGACATGAAAACAGCCTCCACAGCCCTCTTCCTCTCAGAGTCTGTCTGAAAGAGTACTGATGTGAATATTAAATGTGAGGTTTTTATCAATGCATAGATATTTAGATTCTGTGACTCTCTCAGTTCTGAATCCTGTTCTTGTAACTATACTTAAATCATTCTGCTCTATTGTTCTGGCTCTGGAGAACAGCATCACTTTTATTTTGTCACATTAAGTACCAGCTTTAAGAAGGGATGTAACGATATATCGAAAATTGGTAAAAAATTGATACAAATAAGGGTGGATTAAAATGGAGACAACTTAATTTGTATTGGGATATCATTTTTAACCATTAGAAAGCACTATCTGCATTATACTCCGCTTGTTCAACATCATGAAGTCTCTTGCGCTGCTCTCTCATCACTCGCTGAGTGGAGGTGTTTTAACTTTAAAGCATGTTTCAGAATCAGCTGACTGAAGGTGTTGCTCACAGCGGAGACGCTCAGCTGGGGGCTGCAGCTGAGTGACATGTCTCCACGAGCGCTTTCTTTTCTCTGCCATCGCCGGACTGATTCTGACACCTGACCGCGTTTAAATGCTTATTTTTCTCAATAAGAAGGAGAAAACTGGACACTGTGAGTCTGAAATCTGATCCTGTTCAGTTGTCCTGTTGCAGTAAATCCACATGTTGTAGTCTGAGTCTTCACTCTATGACCATGAGTCCACAGAGATTATTTATAAGCCTGCTCCTCACGTTGATATTCAGTGTTAACATTTTGAACACCTCAGTATGATCCCTAGCTGTTTAATACTGTCAGTAATATACACTGTATCGTGAAGGAACATTTGATTTAGGGGAAAAAAACACATTTGTCATTATTTTTGACATGGAAAACATGTTTTTAATGATTGAACGATAATTGATCGTTAACATTTCCAAAGATTGATCACGGAAAATACTTGAAATTGACATCCCTAATTTAAAGAGATTGACCTTATTTGTTTAATATTTAATGCTTTCATTTGGGAATTGTTCATTTCTATTTCTACTATAATAGTTTTTTTTCAAGGTGCTGAAAAAAAGTGTGCAGTGGTTTTATTTTAGTAACAACACACCTTAAAAATGAAAAAGGATGACTTTGTTTACAAAGAAATATAAGAAAACAAATATATACCCCAACTGTCCATATCTGAGAACTGAAATAAAATAATAGTTATTTAAATTTTGAGTTCAATCCAGTTTTCTTGAAAATCGTTAGAGAATCATGAGTGAATCGTATCATGAACCAAAAATCGGGAATTCAAATCGAATCGTGGGTTGAGTGTATCGTTACATCCCTAGCTTTAAGTCATCCAGGGTATCTTATAAATTGTTAACTCAATCTCATAAATGACTGACTGCAAGTTGAACAGAATCATCATCAAAACAATACAGTGCAGTGTCATCAGCATATAGAAGAAGAAACAACATTGTTAATATAAATAGTAAACAAAACTGGACCTAAAATCGAGCCTTGAGGTACTCCCTTTGTGACTGCTGAAATATCATAAATATGAACACAACTATATGCAGATTTCCAACTGCAATCATAGCGCCACCCTGTGGGAATACGGACACCAACTTTTGCACACAGTGTTTGATCTAACAGGGTTGATGTCGGTCCCAGCTTCAACTCATCTACATACACACTGTGGTCATAGTCATACCCCCACCTATTGGAAGCAGACAAGATAAACCCCTGTATACAGGTTTTATCTTTCAATCTTAACTGTTTGATTCATGTTCTGTCATGAACATTCACAACATGAACACAGGTGATAACTCAGTCATGGCCCACCTGCTGTTTAAAGCCAGTGTTAGACTGTTCTCTGTGCTAACATTTACACAAGCTGATAGTCTGGACCTGAACAGCTCTACATATACATTCAGTAGTGACAGCACCACCCACTGGTGATAAGTCACAGCTGCTGCACAACCAACAGCTGCTGCACACCAAAGTGCCAGGGCCTGTTCATCACCACCTGCAGCTTTATCTTGGATTATTTTTCTCAGCACATTAAGCAATAAATATTTGAAAATGACAATAAACAGTGCAGACGCATTATTTTGAAGAGGTAAACTAAAAGGGTGCTGTGTTTGTGTACAGTACTATGCAGTATGAAAATTAAAAAGTTGGATCGGACTAAAATAGGAATCATCCAGAAAAAGAAACTTGACTTGTCTCAGTGTGAAAAATGTAAGCTGTATATTCTTAGCTCCATGTGGGATTCAAACCCCAGACTCCACCTGTATAGCCCGTGTTATTTGGAACCTTTTAAACCTCCTTTTGTATTTGTTTCAAATATTGAACACAAATAATATTTCTAAAGAAAACATTTTGTAAAGTGAAAAAGGAAAGCCTTGGCCACAAGAACCATTAATACAAATAGAATAAGATAAAAAAGTTAAAATTAATAAAATAATAAAGCAACATTTAAATCAATATAATTGCAAAAGTAATTAATACAATTTTTAAACCCTACATAAAAGGAGACACGTCCACATAGAGCTGAGTGTCATCAGGAGACACGTCCACATAGAGCTGAGTGTCATCAGGAGACACGTCCACATAGAGCTGAGTGTCATCAGGAGACACGTCCACATAGAGCTGAGTGTCATCAGGAGACACGTCCACATAGAGCTGAGTGTCATCAGGAGACACATCCACATAGAGCTGAGTGTCATCAGGAGACACGTCCACATAGAGCTGAGTGTCATCAGGAGACACGTCCACATAGAGCTGAGTGTCATCAGGAGACACGTCCACATAGAGCTGAGTGTCATCAGGAGACACGTCCACATAGAGCTGAGTGTCATCAGGAGACAAGTCCACATAGAGCTGAGTGTCATCAGGAGACACGTCCACATAGAGCTGAGTGTCATCAGGAGACACGTCCACATAGAGCTGAGTGTCATCAGGAGACACGTCCACATAGAGCTGAGTGTCATCAGGAGACATGTCCACATAGAGCTGAGTGTCATCAGGAGACACGCACACATAAAGCTGAGTGTCATCAGGAGACACGTCCACATAGAGCTGAGTGTCATCAGGAGACATGTCCACATAGAGCTGAGTGTCATCAGGAGACACGTCCACATAGAGCTGAGTGTCATCAGGAGACAAGTCCACATAGAGCTGAGTGTCATCAGGAGACACGTCCAAACAGAGCTGAGTGTCATCAGGAGACACGTCCACATAGAGCTGAGTGTCATCAGGAGACACGTCCACATAAAGCTGAGTGTCATCAGGAGACACGTCCACATAGAGCTCAGTGTCATCAGGAGACACGTCCACATAGAGCTGAGTATCATCAGGAGACACGTCCACATAGAGCTGAGTGTCATAAGGAGACACGTCCACACAGAGCTGAGTGTCATCAGGAGACATGTCCACATAGAGCTGAGTGTCATCAGGAGACACGTCCACATAGAGCTGAGTGTCATCAGGAGACACGTCCACATAGAGCTGAGTGTCATCAGGAGACACGTCCACATAGAGCTGAGTGTCATCAGGAGACACGTCCGCATAGAGCTGAGTGTCATCAGGAGACACGTCCACATAGAGCTGAGTGTCATCAGGAGACACGTCCACATAGAGCTGAGTTTCATCAGGAGACACGCACACATAGAGCTGAGTGTCATCAGGAGACACGTCCACATAGAGCTGAGTGTCATCAGGAGACACGTCCACATAGAGCTGAGTGTCATCAGGAGACACGTCCACATAGAGCTGAGTGTCATCAGGAGACACGTCCACATAAAGCTGAGTGTCATCAGGAGACACGTCCACATAGAGCTGAGTGTCATCAGGAGACACGTCCGCATAGAGCTGAGTGTCATCAGGAGACACGTCCACATAAAGCTGAGTGTCATCAGGAGACACGTCCACATAGAGCTGAGTGTCATCAGGAGACACATCCACATAGAGCTGAGTGTCATCAGGAGACACGTCCACATAGAGCTGAGTGTCATCAGGAGACACGTCCACATAGAGCTGAGTGTCATCAGGAGACACGTCCACATAGAGCTGAGTGTCATCAGGAGACACGTCCACATAGAGCTGAGTGTCATCAGGAGACACATCCACATAGAGCTGAGTGTCATCAGGAGACACGTCCACATAAAGCTGAGTGTCATCAGGAGACACGTCCACATAGAGCTGAGTGTCATCAGGAGACACGTCCACATAGAGCTGAGTGTCATCAGGAGACACGTCCACATAGAGCTGAGTGTCATCAGGAGACACATCCACATAGAGCTGAGTGTCATCAGGAGACACGTCCACATAAAGCTGAGTGTCATCAGGAGACACGTCCACATAGAGCTGAGTGTCATCAGGAGACACGTCCGCATAGAGCTGAGTGTCATCAGGAGACACGTCCACATAGAGCTGAGTGTCATCAGCGTAGCTGTGGATATCTATGCCATGTCTCCTGATGACACTGCCCAGGGGAAGCATGTACACGTTAAAAAGTAGGGGTCCTAAAGTTGATCCTTGCGGTACCCCACAGTTAACCTCATGATGTTTGGAGTTTTGATTATTGATTGTTACATACAAATTTCTGTTAGAGAGGTAGGATGTGAACCATTTAAAAACACTACCGGACAGGCCAACATGCTCACTTAATCTGTTTTAAAGGATTTGATGGTCAACAGTATCAAAAGCAGCACTGAGGTCAAGTAGCACCAGGACTGTAGGTTTGCTGTTGTCAAGGTTTTTCCTGATGTCATCTACTTCTTTTAGTAAGGCGGTCTCTTTGCTGTGATGTGTTCTAAAACCTGACTGAAACATTTCAAATTTGGTATTTGAGTTTAAAAAGGTATTTAACTGAATAAAAACAAGTTTCTCTTAAATCTTATTTAAAAATGGGAGATTTGAAATTGGTCTAAAATTGCTAGTTGATAAAATGTCTAAGTTCCCTTTCTTTAAAAGAGGTTTGACTAAAGCGGTTTTAAAATCATTGGGGAAGACAGCCAGCTGTAGAGAGTAGTTTACTATGGTGAGTATGTCTTCAGATACAGAATTAAAAACAGTTTTAAAGAGAGAGGTAGGGATGGGATCAAGGGAACATGTGGAGGGTTTCAGTTCTGTTACTACTTTTCTCCGTGTGTCACCATCAACCAGGTCAAAACAGCTGTACTTGTCATCACATGGCACATGTGGTACAGGTAAAAGTACAGTGTGCATGTTTTGTTGGCAGATACCAGACCTAATGTTGAGTACTTTCTCCCTGAAGCAGCCAGCAAACTCTTCACATTTGGAACCTGAAAGCTGAGCACTGTTGTTGACTGTGGGGTGTAAGAGTGAATCAATGATACGTTAAAAGAAGTCTGGGGTTGTGGATGTTGGTGTTTATGAGGTTTGAGAAGTATGCTTGTCGTGACGTCCGAATTACTTTATTGTAGTTTTGAAATTTTTCAGTAAATATGTTTTGATGTATAGTGAGTTTTGTTTTTCTCCATCTGCACTCAGCAGTTCTACACTCTCTCTTGAGGTTCATTGTGTGGTCATTTTCCCATGGTACCACCTTTTTTGTGGTCGTTTTCTTGGTTTTAATTGGAGCAGTTGCATCAAGCACTGTTTTCATTTTACTGTTAAAATCCTTGACTAAGTCATCACAGGCTGACGGTCTGACATGATTTTTGTAGTTTGATATTTGTGATGTGAGAGCTGTGGCTACTTCAGGGGGGGGGGGGGGGGGGGGGGGCGTTTTCTGACTACGTTCTGTGCAATTTGGTAGGCAGTGATTAAAACTGTTCAAAGTCCTGGTCCCTGTGGAGGTGGCTGCTGACAGGAAAATTACTGCCAAGCTGTCGTCTTTGATGAACATTTTATTTCTATGTATATTCTTGTTAAATTCTTGTACTGTACACCTTCTTGTTTGCTGCTGTAACTCCATGAATTCCCCCGTTGGGGGATGAATAAAGGAGTATCTTATCTTAAAACCCATACATTCTAACAATTCTAAAAACTCTTTGGCTCTGGTATCTGCCAGATTGTCGACATGTTTAGTTGTTAAAATCACCAGTTAAGATACAGGCATTATGGGTAGTGTGAATGACTGACAGTAGTTCTGAGAATTCTCTTAAAAACAGGGGTACAGATCATTTAGGAGCTCTGTATACAGTCACAGCAAGGAAGTTAGGGTTGGCGTTAAAAAAGCTTGCATTATATTCAAATGCATTAAAGCTTCCCAAATCCACATCTCTTACCTTCATTGTTTCTTTAAAAATTGAGGCTGTGCCTCCACCCCTCTTTCCTTCTCTAAAGGAAAAAGAAAAGGTGTAGCTGGGTGGACAGGCCTCTAGCAGTGTGGCAGGTGCATCTGTGCCCAGCCAAGTCTCAGTTGGAAAAAGACAGTCCAGTTTGTAATCACTGATGAGTTCATTTATACAGAGAGATTTTTCTGTTAATGCCCTGATGATTAAAACGTGCCATGTTGATTTCTGTCTGAGTTGGAGATGAAGAGGAGTGCTTGTTTATGTGTACTGTAGTAAGGTTGTTCTTGTTTGGTCCTTTTGTAGTTCTTTTGACAGTATTGTAGCGAGCAGAGATGATGGCTTTAATGAAATCAACAGAGTGAGGTGAGGTAGTGTGAGTGATTCTAACAGATGGGACAACTCCTGTGATTGTTGTTACGGGGGTTGGACATGTATGGACACTATTGAACCAGTAGGTGGGGCTATTGCGGTAACTCCAGATGACAACAACAGGCAGTTTTGAGGGGAGGAGTGAGTGACAGGAGCAGGTGTACATGTGTTTTTTGATTGCAGACAGTCATTCGGAGTGTCGAGAGTGGACCTGATGCAGAATGTTTGCTGACAACATTCGGCTACCCCGTCTGTTGGGGTGAATTCTGTCCCGTTTGAACAGTGTTGCACGGTCCCAGAAAAGGTTAAAGTTGTCCACAAAAGACAGGTCATGAGAGCTGCATGCGGATTGGAGCCAGGTGTGAAGACTGAGGATTCGGTTGAATCGCTCAGCTCCGCGACCGAGGGTAGGGATGGGGCCAGAGATAAAAAACGTTTTTCCAGAGTCCTTCAAAACATTTAAAAGAAGGTTCAAATCATTTTTGGTGCGTTTGGTGCGTCCCAACATGAAGGACAATTTTTTTGATGGTCAGCAGGAGTGAGGGGAGGAGGTCCAGCAGATTGTCCAGGATGACGGGGACCGTAGCTCCAGGAAAGCACCGAGTGATGGCGTTAAAGAAGTGGATGTCCCTTATTATGGAGTCGCTGATAATTAGAGTTGTTGGGGGAATGAGAGGACGTGGGGGCGATGATTGGGAGCTGTCGGGGCTGGAGGACAGAGACAGGGACGGCGGTTGTGATTGTGGGCACAGCCCAGGTGAACAAGAGCGAAGAAGCCCCGTCTGAGGGAGATCCACGTAGCGTCTGATCACGGCCTCCTTCAGCATCTTACGGCGCCTCATCCTGGTTGAAGCAGTTTGAGTAGCCCGGTTTGCACTGAACACCCGTGGAGGAGAAGCAGCGCTACTTCAGGGGAAGCCACGGCCGGAGTCGAGTCTATAGGCGGCGGCGACAGAGCACAGCCAGATGAGTGACTGGCGGAAATGTCCTGCGGAGCCGTGGTGAAGTTTGGCAGAGAATGGCTGGAAATGGGCCGACATTCTGGCCCACGACAGGCTTTGAGGGGGAGAGCAAGGAGGCACTAGTCTCCTCTGGTTTCCCACTCACGGCGGTCAGCCATGAGTGGGAAACCAGAGGAGGGAAACTCATCCAGTTTAAATATATCATACCTGTTCGACAGCTGGATCACATGAGAGTCAGGATACCGCACAGGAGATGAAATGCTGTGTTTAGTGACGACCATGTTATTCATGTTACTGCACTCTGCTTTTTACTAACTGTTATTTTTCCTGATCTCTATAACTTTAGATTACACTGAAGAATGGAAGCAGGCTTCAATAACACCACCTCCCACACAGACAACAATGACAGAAACCTCACAGGACTTCAGGATGACGTAGGAATGTATTACATAGAATATGTTGTGATGTGCATAGTCATCAGTATCGGCCTTCCTCTGGTGCTCGTGACCATCTATGCTCTTTCCTCTCTGGTATGTACTTTGTGACTTTATTTACTGTCTATGTCATGTTTCTGTGGAACTGTGTGCTTGTCTGTAGAGGATCTGGATCTGGGTTTGGTGCTAGCTTTAATATCAACCCAAAGATGATGTGAGTTTAAACACATGCAGAATGCTTCTGCTTACACTGTAGAGGAAGAAACAGCACTAAACTTGGTCAGTAAGTTTGATTAAAAAAGGTCAAAGGAGTGTTCAATTCTGTCAGCGTTCATGGTCGTCAGAGGATGAAGCCAACCTCCTTTTTTTTATTTCATGACTTTTGGGCAAAGAATAAGTAAAACATAGTCTATTCCATCAGTTCTCAACATTTGTGTTTTAAAAACTAGAATAAAAACTATGGAGAAGTGTTACACTTTGTGAGTATTCATGGTCTCCAGAGGCTGACTTTCCCTCACCATTACAGATACTCTTAAATTAACCAGAGATGGACTTTTTGTGAAATGTCTGAAGTGTCTATAGATATATATAACTAGTTCAGTGTAATACATAGTTCACATAAAACATAATTCACTAGTGAAAAATCATCTTCTCCATTAGTTTCAGGATAGTCCCTGAAATGTGTGTAAAGTTATAGAGGTACAGCTTCTGAATGCAAACATGACACAACCCACACTTCAGCCTTGTGCTCCTGTTTGACTGGGTCAGAGTGCCTCCCCATGAGAGCATGAAACACAGGTCAAAGTCTGAATACAGTGAAATGCCAGGATGTCATGAGAGTCATAGTTTGATGAATCATGGCTGTTACTGCAGAGAGTGATGTTTACTTCTACCTCTATTCTTCTGCAGGTACGCCAGGGTCAAGTTGCTCCGATATACGTCATCAACCTTCTCATTTCAGACATCATTCAGCTCTGCTGCATGATCGCATTTTTGTCAGATCATGAGACTCCCATGGCTTATGATGTCTACAGCTGTGGTGTACTGTCGAGTGTTGGCTTCATGGTGTGCATCTCACTGGAAAGGTAAGGTCTGTTTAAAGCCGTGTGTAGTGCTACAGTGTCTGATAATCATGTTTCTGAATGTTCCTGCACCTCCTCAAAGACAGTGTGTCCCTCTGGTTTTGCAGGTACCTGGTCATCTTCCACCCACTGTGGTACCGATTCAAACGAACCATCAAGATCTCTGTGGCGGTCTGTGCCGTGGTCTGGGCCTTCCCTCCTGTTTATTTCCTTATTGTGTTTCCCTTGGTTACTGATACGGTTGGTGTAATAGTGCTCCCCATTATCCACATCATCCCCTTCCCACTGTTCATCTTCGTCCTGGTCAGGACCCTCAGAGCCCTCTCTTCTTCCGCCTCGGTCCGCTCTGATGAGAAACGACGAATAGTTGGAACTTTGGTGGTGGTGCTGCTCATTTACACGCTGCTGTTCCTGCCCATCATTATTAAGTTCCTGTTAGAGGCGACTGGCTTTTACTCTTCAATGTTTTTCTACACGTCCGGTATATTTGTTAGACTGAGTCCTCTGGCAGACTTGCTTCTGTATATCTTCATCAGAAAGCAGATCATGGGCAAATGTCTGGCCTCTGTGTGTTGTTGCATAAAGGAGAGCAATGATCCCACCACATCAGCAGTGACTGTTGACGACATTTAGACAGAAAGCTTTAAGGAGGCAGAGAGAGAGAAGAGAAAACAGAGCAAATGTACTCTAGAATCATAGTATATCCAAAATGTACATCCATGTCTATCCAAAACCTTTAGCATGTGCATGAAGAAGGACCATGTTTGTCATGTTGTTAATCAACCCTCAATAACCTGGCCCCCCCATACCTCACTGACCTTCTCCAGTACTACCACCCCTCCCGCCGTCTCCGATCCTCTGACTCCAACCTCCTCACTCCCATCACTAAATCCAAGCACCGTACCTTGGGGGACCGGGCCTTTGCCATAGCCGCTCCCACCCTCTGGAACTCTCTCCCCCCACACATCCGTGCTTCTGACTCACTTCTTTCATTTAAGAAACAGTTAAAAACTTACCTTTTCAAACAGGCATTCCCCTCACATTAATTTTTCCACCTCTTGTTGTCTGCTTGTCTTGTATGTCTTTATTTATTTATTTGTATCTCTTGTAAAGCGTCTTTGAGTTATTTAAAAGCGCTATATAAAACTTAGGTATTATTATTATTATCTTTGAAAGCATGAAAACTAGCTACACACACTTGTGGATCTTTAATAAGTATATCTTTTACTTCTGCAGCAACCAGAACTTAGCTTCATGACTCCTCCCACTCCAGGAGTCGGTTAACAGACGCAGTGATACAGCTGCTAGGCAATTCTGATTACTACTGATAGTTAGCAGAAGAAAAGTGCTAGGCTAACGTAACTTTCCATCTCTATCCAATTCAACCTGAGAAGGCATTTGACAGAGTAGAGTGAGGCTTTCTGATAAAGGTCTGGGAAAACCTGGTTTGGGGCAGAATTGATCAAATGGGTTAAAGTGGTCTACGCAGGGCCGAGAGCATCAGTGCTCACCAACGGACAAACGTCCCCCTTTCTTCAACTCATACGCTTCCATCTTCAAATGTTCTTCATGGCACAGAAATAAATCACATGATGAATTATGTGTAAATGTGTGTTTTCTTTCAAGTGCAGACACAAAAGTGAAATAAATCCAGTAACCTCTACAAAACTACACATGGACTGTGCAGAGACTACTTGTACACTGCAAAAGGGTAGCTGAAATATAAGGTAAAACAGCTTAATTGAAGGTGAACATTTCTTAAAACTAGTGAAATGATCTGTCCATGCAGCAAGTTAATTTCACTTGATAAGAAATCTTAAAATGAGATGATTAAATCTAGAAATAAGCCTGCTCTGAAAAGTATCAAAAAGGGTTGAAATAAGTAGAATATGATGATTTTTATCTCAAACTACTTGAAAACAAACTTCCTACAGAACAGTTAGAAGTGAAATATACTGAATATAAGCAAAGAACATCTCATTGATTTATTTAGTATATTTAATTTGAGCAAATGAAGGCCTGGGGACAAAAAAGACAACACTAGTTTAAGTATAAAATGACTCACTATTAGAAGACTATGAATACTCTCTTTCTTGATATAAACTGGCTCATCTTAAAACAAACCCTAATCCATCTTCAAACTAAAACTAGAATCTTTAAACCAGTCCTTAGTCTTAGAATATACCTCTGAAATGTTTCTACAGAAACCACAACAGCCAGCTGGATTACTGGCAACCTTTAATAAACGTCAGGATTAACAACATATAACATCAAGAACAGTATTAATAGTGACTCAGGGCTGATGCATACTTCAAGACATTTAAAACAGTTTTTAGAGCCAAACCAAAACAATATATTACCATTTTGCACAGCAGAACTATGAGCAATCAATAAGATACAAGCTGCTGTAAATGCCTTAGGTTGGAATGTGAAGACAATCCACAAAAATATCAAATATAAATCTAAATTTGAGATGTCTAGAAAGTAAACAGATCTTTTAAGGGTCTGCAGGAACCTGGGTGAGCTGTTTCAGCAAATAACTAAGGAGACTGACTGTGCCAGCTACTACAGTTTTTCTTCAGACACAAACCAAGTGCAAAGAAAAACAAGAAGAACAGACCTGACATTATGCTGCTTAACATTCACCTACTTCTCAACAAATCATTTACATTCTGTCTTCACCTTCTTATATGCACTAGTGGCATCTTGATCATGGGTGGTATCATCAACATCAATGTCAACATTCCTTCACAGAAATCCTCCTTGAGGAGGGTGCTCACTGGTATGTTTCCCATGGCAACAATGCTGGTTGTTCCATCAATGAGCAGCACTGGGTCCTTTCCTGGCTGTAACAGAAAGAAAAGGTCAGTGTGGTGAAGAGTTTGAAGAGAGGCAGTGCTCCTGCTTAAAGGGATATTTCAATGTTTTTGAAGTGTGATTGTATCAGTTTTATGTCAGTAGTACTTGTACTAGCCGCAACAGATGCCGCTCCGCTCAGCCCCTTTAATGAGAAACTGCAGGAGAAACAGCATGCAAGCTAGGCTACAGTTTCTGCAGACCAGGTCAGTCCTGCCACATAATTCGAGAGGGGTCCGGCTGCAGACCATAAAACATAACCACAGGTGTCGTGCCTGCTCTGCTCTTCATTAACATGACAAGGAGCACATAGAGCGTGATGACATCACATCTGCACGCACAGGGAACCTTTGACAGAATAGTACAATACAATGAGCAAGGGCGCCATCTAGTGACAAGACTTAACAGTGTCTTTACTTGAATGTTTGTTTAAAAAACATTAAATTAAAATCATTAAAAACAAAAAAGAGTGCTGTAGTGGAAAATGATATATATTGTTTGTAACTGTGTGTGTAATTGTTTGAAATTAAATCTGTAAATAGTGGAAATACAAGTGAATTTGAAAAAAAGAGTTTCTACAAATGTGCACCATGTGAAGTTTTGTTAAAATGTATTGTATAATGTTGAAACTTTGATTAATAAATACATTTTTTTAAATTATTTTTTATTATTACTTTATAATAATACGAGTACATATTATTACTAATATCTATCATTACTACTCTATTATTATAATTATTATTATAACTATTTATTATTATTATTATTATTATAACTATTTATTATTATTATTATTATTATTATTATTATTATAACTATTTATTATTATTATTATTATTATAACTATTTATTATTATTATTATTATAACTATTTATTATTATGATTATGATTATTATTATTATTATTATTATAACTATTTATTATTATTATTATTATTATAACTATTTATTATTATTATTATTATTATTATTATTATTATTATAACTATTTATTATTATTATTATTTTTTTTTTTTTTTAGTTTTTTTTTGGGGGGGGGGGGGGGGGTCATCTATTACTTCCCTGCTTTGCTTTTTCATGCTCTCCTATCTGCTTTCCATCCCTTCTCTACGTCTCTGGGACATAACGGCACCCCATCATCACCATCATTAAAACAGAGATACACAAACACACAAACACACAAACACACATGCATACACAAACATAAAAGGACTCGCTTGTCAACACATAAAACTGGGATCTCCTCTGCCACCCCTATCTGTCTTTGGGCATACATTACAGCTGTTTCATCATCAATCATTGTGTGCACCACATTAGGGGGGGCTTCCTCCCTTGAGTCTGCCCCCCCCCCCCAAATGTATGCACCTGAATCTGGCCTGGCTCTGCAATTTGCAAGTCTCCTCCTAAGGGTCTGGGGGCTGCCTTTGCAGAGCTAGGCCTGGCCAATACCACCCTGCTGGTACCCACAGCTCCTCCCTCCACCAGGCCCTCTAGTCATCCGCAGTGGCAGACTACAAGCTTTCTAGAGTCCACATATAAATACCTTGTAATACCCATCGAACTATAACATGCACATAAACATCAACACTCATATAACTGCACACACACACATTCAGAATCCCCCCCTCACAAACCTCTCTCCTCCCTCTCAAAAGTAAGTCTTTTTTCTCTTCTAGTCTTTCTCTTCTCTTTCTATTGTGTTTTTCTCTTTTCTCTTTCTTGACAATCCCTACCATAACAAACAAAACAAAACAAGAGAATGGACTGTTTTGTTTGTTATGTGATCGTCATTAATAGTCCAACCCTTTTTTCTTGTTTGTTTGTTTGTTTTGTTTTTGTGTACTGTAGTCTATACCTGATAACTTTATTTAGTTATTACTCTCAAAATCTACTGTTTGTTTTTCTTTTATGTTCTGTTCAATATCAAGCCCTTTAATATCTTTGCACTTTTGTATATAAAATAAAATAATAAAAAGAAAAAAAAGAAAAAAAAAGAAATCTAATCTAATCTCTGCAACTTTTATGGATGTAGGTCAAGGCCAGACTGGTGGCGATGGATGCTCTGAAACCGTTGAACATCTTCCTCTGTCAGGAGGTGGATAGATCGAAAGAATCATCAGTGAGGTGTGCATAAGTCTGACTGATCTGAAGCTGGCCTTTGATGGTACTATCATAATGAGTGAGAACCTCCGCGATGCCCTTGACAACATTTTTGATGCCCGTGTGCCAAACCTGTGGAGGAAAATCTCCTGGGAGTCCTCCACCCTGGGCTTTTGGTTCACAGAGCTTCTTTTTTTTTTCCTTTCTCTTCTCTTGTCTGCATATATAATTCTGGTTTGTGTCATGTTCGTCACAAACTGTCAAATATTAATGCAATTTATTCTTGCAGCAAAAGAAAAGAAAGAAAACCTTTTTCTTCTGTGCTTGTGACTGTGTGCATGCAGCCATCACCATTCCTCTTAGAACTCTGGCCTATCTTTTATTGACAGCTAATATCATGTTCTGTAAAAGAGGGCGTGCACACCTAGGTGGGCCAAAAAATAAAATAAAGTAAAATAAAATAAGTAGAAAAAAATAAAAATAAAGTAAAAGAAAGATTACATAAGGATATACAAAGGAACAGGGAAAGGGAAGGAGAGAGAGACATAAGACACTTCGACGGAGAGGGACCATCTCACCATGATGCCAAAAAAAACTCTGTGTGGTGATACTAATGATTAAGCAACCCTTAGTGTCCACAATCATTACTGAAGCTTGGGTCGCAGAGGGTTGCCGCCGTGCTGTGTTCTATTTGTGTAACAAGACCACCACTGGTGCAGATGATACCACTTGGGACTAGATCAGCCGAGCGGTTCAGCCCAGCACCTGGGCCGCGAGAGCAGTCAGACCGAAGGACCCAACGCGCCGCGGGAGACCCAGGCCAGGGGACAAGCCAAGGACCCAGACCGGAAGCAAACAGGTACCGCCGGAGCACCCAGGGCGACCCCCAGGTCAACCAGCAGGAGGAAAGGGGGGCGAGGGGGGAGAGATCCCTCAGTCCCCCCAAGGACACCCCCACAACACCTCCCCCACAGCCCCCCAAGACGGAGCCAAAGGAGCCACCAGGGCAGAGGAGGCCCAGCACCAGGAGCAGACAGCCAGGCAGCCAGGCAGGACCAGGACCAGAGCCCGCCAACCGGCGCGCCGGAGCGGGGGGAGGGCGGGGGGGGCAGGGCCAATCCCCCCCGCC
This sequence comes from Notolabrus celidotus, assembly GCF_009762535.1. NCBI lineage: Eukaryota > Metazoa > Chordata > Actinopteri > Labriformes > Labridae > Notolabrus > Notolabrus celidotus. The sequence continues at coordinate 38,510,829 of NC_048275.1, read as the reverse complement.
CCCCCCCAGCCGGCCCGACCACTCCACCCAGCCACGCCCCCACCCGCACCCCGCGACTGATGGAACAGGCCGCGGGGGCATGGAGGGACACCCCAATGGCTGCCATAGTAACACCCCCCAGCTGCGCCCCACCCCGCCCCCAAAAAAGACCCGCGGGGGAACCCCCCGGGGAACCCGGCCCCGAGGGCGGCCGCGGACCAGGCCCCCGCAGGGGAGGGGACAGCAGGGGGACGGAGGGTGACAGGGACACCAGCCACCCACCCAGCCCGATGGACCCCCCACGAGTAGGGCCGAGCCAAACACTAAGGCCCCGCCAATTCTGATGTTTGTTTGTGTCATAATTTGAATTTTGTTTTGTTTTGTTTTTTTGTTGTATGTATGTATGTTTGCTAGTGAGGTGGATTAAATTAGGGGGGGCAGGAAGGGAGGCGGGAGAGAGGGGGGAGAGCCGTAGTGCACTATTACATCACAATCCGCCCCCCCTCCCCGTGGTTCACAGAGCTTCTTGAGAGAAACAAACAGTTCCACAGCTGGGTGTTTGAAGGAAGGCCCAAAATGTTCTGGATGACAGGATTCTTCAACCCTCAGGGTTTCTTGACAGCTATGAGAAAAGAAGTAAAAAGGGCAAACAAAGGCTGGGCTCTGGACATGGTCACTCTGCACAACAAGTAATAATAATAATAGTAATAATAATAATAATAATAATAATAATAGTGATAATAATAATAATAATAGTGATAATAATAATAATAATAATAATAATAATAATAATAATAATAATAATAATAATAATAATAGTAATAGTAATAATAATAATAATAATAATAATAATAATAATACATTTTATTTATAATGCACTTTTCATTTCAAGAAAAGTGCTACAGGCACACAGTAAAAACAAACTTTAACATTTCTTAAAATGAGTACTTAAAATAAGTAAAAAGCCTCTTTAAAGAGGAAAGTCTTTAAGTGTTTCTTAAAGCATCCACAGTCTGTGGGGTCCTGAGGTGGCTGGGCAGGGAATTCCACAGACGTGGTGCAGCAGCACAGAAGGCCCGATCTCCCATGGTCCAGAGCTCGGTTCTGGGAGGGTGGAGGAGGTTCTGATGTGCAGAGCATGAGTTCCGGGTTGGGGTTTGCTGGGTGAGGAGTTCTTTGAGGTATAGTGGGGCGTTTCCATAGATGCATTGATGGGTGATGAGTGCGACTTTGTAGTACTCAAGCAAACAACGGAGGAGATCAAAGCCCCACCAACAGAGGGAGTTTATGTTTATGGTCTCTAACTGGATGGTGCTGGCTGGGACAGGAAGAACACCCTTCTCATCGAGTCCTCACCCAAAGTGCTTTTCACACCCTTACCTGTCATCCACATGTTTGCCATTAACTCCACTGCCCCTGTGGATCCAAAGCTATATGTCTGTCCCCCATCTATAAGAAACCAAGGCGCACCGACCTGAATTACATCACAGCAGTGGTGTTGCCTTCGGTCAACCACCTGATCAATGGAACTTGCGTTGGGTTGCGCTGCTTTGTGACCTCCAATAAAATATTGTTGCAAGTAAAAAAAAAAGAGAAAAAAACAGAAATCGGATCTAATCTCTGGCCTTGACCTACATCCATAAAAGTTGCAGACTTGTGGCGTTATTGTACTGAGCCCAGAACATTTGCATACAGACTTTATGATTAACACTAGTAATTACCTAAAATGATGGAAGTAAAGTAAGTAAAAAAAAGTAGTCATTGTCCACCAGCCCATTTATTGTAAGGGCTGTTTGTTCATGGATTGTAGTCTTAATATTGTAAATGTGTTTTTGATAAAAATGTTCCTTTTTTTCTTTTTTTTCTGTACAGATTGACAACATAATATTGCTGATGGATGGTGGCCAATTACATCAACTTCTTCAGTGAATTGCCCTCTTCAAATCCTGCAAAGGCCTCCTCTAACAGATAGAAGACCATGGATCTATTGCTCACAACAGTGCCTGCAATGCCAGATTTAGATGATTTAATTAAACTCTACTTCAGACTTTCTTTCAGTAATAAAGAAGTACTTACTGTTTTAGCACAGAAAATTCTGATAGTAATAAGCCTTCGAACTTTAAAGAGAATTTGTAGAAGACTTGGTCTGTTCAGACGGAAGAACCAAACAGACTTGGATGAAGTGCTAGCTTTTGTTCTGCATGAGATTATGACCAATGGACAGATGCAGGGTTATCGTTGGCTCCGTCTCCGTGCAGTGCAGCGGGGATTTGTTGTGTCACAAGATACCATAAGACACATCATCAAGTTGGTTGATCCACAAGGTGTTGGATTAAGAAGAGCACGTCGCTTGAGAAGACGTCAGTACAGCTGCAGAGGGCCAAATGCACTGTGGCACATGGACGGCTATGATAAGTTGAAACCTTATGGCATCGCGATCAATGGCTGTATAGATGGTTTCAGCCGCTATGTGTTATGGATGGAGGCCTATACAATGAACGGTTGCAGGTTACTTTATTCAAACGGTTTCATGCTGCATAGGTGGCTGTCCAGAGAGGATTCGTGCAGACAGGGGGACAGAAAATGGTTGTGTGGAAGAAATGCAGAGGTTTTTGGGAGAGAAGTTTCCTCTACGGTAGAAGCACAGCAAATCAGCACATTGAGGGATGGTGGGGCACACTCTGGAAACAGAGTGCACAGTTCTGGATAAACTTGTTTAAAACTTTGTAGGATGATGGTCACTTCACAGGGGACTTTTTGGACAAAAATCTTGTCCAGTTCTGTTTCCTTAATCTTGTTGAGGTAAAAATATTTCATCGTTATCTAAAGTGAGTCATTAATATGGTACGATAAGTATTATAGACAATATTCTTCTCCAATTTTCCATCTTGCTTGTTTTCCAATTAGCCTCCATGAAGTTATGCCTGGATAAATCAAAACAGATCTATATTAGGCTTTGGACACTGATCAGTAAAAAAGATCATTCATCATTTTGTGATTGTTCTGATGGAACATTTCTTTCATAATTAGCATAATCTTGAAGATCATGTAAATATCTGAGTGAAGAGGATTAGGATGCAGTCATCAAGAACTGAAGATTTTAAACACTTAAACATTGTTAAAGGTTGTTTTTTTTAATATGAGATGTGTATGCTTAGTCATATATTTGACAGCATTCAGTGACTGTTTAAATTAACTGATGTTGAAATTTACCAGGTAAGTAGTAAGAAAGACCATTAGTCATAAAGTTTTGAAAATGCAGGGTTTTCAACATGTCTCCATCTTTAAATAAAAATGAACAAAACAATTCAGACTAGGTAGGGCTGTGACTTTACAATCATAAATATGTAAGTAGACTAGACCTTATCTGTTTGATGCCTCTTAACTTCTGTTGCTGCCCCCCAGCTCCTCTGAAGAAGTTTTTCCTAAATTCCAGATACACAAACTTAATTTTAGAGTTTACTGGCCCATGTTGCTTTTTACAAACTGACCAGCAGCTCTGAAACCCTAGTAACCAATTTATTTATTTTAATCTCAGAAATCCACATTATTTGACATGCTTTCTGAAACACACCATTAACCCTGTAAAGCCTGAACCATCAAATAATGGTCAGATAATTCTAATTCTTTAAAAACTGAGTGTTTCCTGGACCTTCTGACAAATACAAAAAAAATGAAATAAAAAGCAATTTTCATATATGAGTTTTAATTTGTATCATATGTGATACATCAGGCACTTTGGTGTAAATGTTTTGCTCAAATTTTCTTATTTTTTAAACAAACTAAAACATACAAAAACAACATTTTTAGCCTATCAAGCTTTGAGTTTCCTTCAAATGTTTCCCAAAGTAATTTAAAATCCTAGAAATATTTTATTTGTATATTGCATGAAAACGTCATACATTTTTTTTTAAGCAAATAAAACAAATTAATTGTATATTTCTTCTCTGAATTGTTAAATTTTTAGTGGAATTCAATGAGCAAAGGATAATTATTTACTAGGGAGCCATGGCAACATTCAAGTAGTCATCAATCATCATGATACAACAGGTTGCATATATAAAAATACAATATACATATATTAATATCTCAATTTCTACTCTAAATATACCTAATTATGTCATTTAAACATTTTATTAGATTACAAAAAGACTATGTTGTTTTTATGGATGCACAAAATAATAAAACACGGTTTGACTATAAATGAAGTAATGAAATATAAATTAGTTTTACATTGCATCAGTCCAGTAACTATTCCTCTTGAAGTTTCAGTAACAATTCGACATTTTTTTTCATCCAAACTTTTTCAAAATTGGTAAAAAATCTCCCTGAAAAACCTCGAGTGGGTCTCTGATCCACAGCTGACATTTTGGATGTCTCAAGTGACTTCCTTTGGTTGCATTGAGTACTCACACCTGGTGGATTATCTGTGCACTGCATGTATCTGATTGTATACATCAGGTTTTTTTCAGAAAAAATATATCAAACTTATTATGTAAAGATCTCAAAAACGGATGTATCAAATATGGTATGCTTGGCGTTACAGGGTTAAAAGCAGTAAAAGTGGGTACTTCTCTAAAAATGCCATTGACGATGTAATTTACTCTATGTGACTACCGACAGGATATCAAAATATTTAGTGTTGTCATACTAAAGGTTAGACAGAGCAACCCCCTCACTTAGAGGGAGGAGGGGGGGCGGGAGGAGGACAGAGGATTGGGGGGGAGAAAAATAGTCTTAACTGAACTGACCACAACACAATTCAAACAAGCTTGTACTACTCATTATTTATAGTTAATTATCAATCTATTTATTATTGCTGCTGCTATTTTATTATAAACCTGCACCGGTATTCCTTTTTAGACTTGTATATTGTTGCTACTGTGAACTGTACTGTGTGTATATAACCTGTGACTTCTTATCTTTGATATCTGTGTGTTCTGTCCTGTGGTGTTACCTGGCTGCTGGAATCTGAATTTCCTGAGGGAACCTTCCCAAGGATTAATAAAGTTTCTATCTATCTATCTATCTATCTATCTATCTATCTATCTATCTATCTATCTATCTATCTATCTATCTATCTATCTATCTAATGCTACTGGTCTGATGCAGGCTGATGCCCTAGTCTGAGCCTGCATTCCTTTGCCATGCCAAATAAATTGAATAGCAAATGAAGGTCACAGAATAATGACAGTAAAAATACTGACCTCTTTAGGTGTTTGGTGGAAGTGAAGTTGTCTTATGCTGCTAGGTTTCTCATTTCTTATTGGTAATTGACCAAAGTGATTGTTGCCTGTTTACATTGGACAAAGCTGATTGGGTCATACAACCTCTGCAGCAAAATAGGCCTAAACTCAGACAGGCAGTAGTTCCATAGTATGAGACCTATTTTACATTGTAGTAATCTGCTTTTACTGTGCTTCTTTCTATGCAGGATGAACTTGATGAAGTTGTCAAAACATGGAATGCACATAAAATCAGACCAATGTCAAGTGGTGGTGCAGCATCTGGTCGGCCAGTTGTGATGTACTCATTCCTAGAGCTGTACAGTGCTGAGGATAGACTGAAGCCTATTTCCATGGAGGAGGTCACCTTGTGTATGGAAGAGTGTACCCCCAAAGGCCAGTTTCTATGCGATGAAACTGTTTTTGAACTGTGTTGTCAACTGATGGAGGAGAATGAATGGGAGGCCCCAGCAGATCCACTTGCTGCAGCTGATCTGTACATCATGTTGAGAGATGAAATACTTCAAAATATTTAATGAGAGGTATGAATCAAATATTGATTAAAACAAATGAAAATGGGCAGTGTACCTTGGTTCCATATTTGGATTGTAATTGTATTATGTTGTCATTGAAGTTAGTGTAAGGATATGACTCTAATGACTCTAAAGAAAACATTAACTGTAAACCAGTATACAGTTGTCGGTTATTGTGTGTAATTCCTGTTTTCTATGCATGTGCATGTATGCTCAGCATCATTTGACTAGTTTTGTTCTGTTTTATTGTTGCAACTGTTGAATTTTATCTTCTGAGAAACTAAGTTACTCAACTTTATGTTTAAAATGTCGAATGTTTTTTCTCTAAAGGAATTGGCCATCCTGTTTCTCTTCTAAGGGACGTGTTTAAAGTCATAATGAAAATAGTTTTGAGGGTTTGTGCAAGTAAACAATTCAGCATGGTTGCTGTTCCTGTTTTCAACACTTGGATACATGAAACTTCTATGGACAAGATGTACTGGTCTTGATCTACATCTTGCTGACAGACTGCGAGACAAATATTACTGCTGTGATGAAGACTATATAAGAATGTATTGTTGGTATTTTTTACAATGTGCCTGCCCATGAGTACTGATGGATACAGTGGGGCAAAAAAGTATTTAGTCAGCCACTGATTTTGCAAGTTCTCCCACTTAGAAAGATGAGAGAGGTCTGTAATTTTCATCAGAGGTACACTCCAGGAAATCACATTGTAGGATTTTTAAAGAATTGATTTGTAAATGATGGTGGAAAATAAGTATTTGGTCAATAACAAAAGTTCAGCTCAATACTTTGTAACATAACCTTTGTTGGCAATGACAGAGGTCAAACGTTTCCTGTAAGTCTTCACCAGGTTTGCACACACTGTAGCTGGTATTTTGGCCCATTCCTCCATGCAGATCTCCTCTAGAGCAGTGATGTTTTGGGGCTGTCGCTGGGCAACACAGACTTTCAACTCCCTCCACAAATGTTCTATGGGGTTGAGGTCTGGAGACTGGCTAGGCCACTCCAGGACCTTGAAATGCTTTTTACGGAGCCACTCCTTCGTTGCCCGAGCGGTGTGTTTGGGATCATTGTCATGCTGGAAGACCCAGCCACGTTCCATCTTCAATGCTCTCACTGACGGAAGGAGGTTTTGGCTTAAAATCTCACGATACATGGCCCCGTTCATTCTTCCCTTAACACGGATCAGTCGTCCTGTCCCCTTTGCAGAAAAACAGCCCCAAAGCATGAGGTTTCCACCCCCATGCTTCACAGTAGGTATGGTGTTCTTGGGATGCAACTCAGCATTCTTCTTCCTCCAAACACGACGAGTTGAGTTTTTACCAAAAAGTTCTATTTTGGTTTCATCTGACCACATGATATTCTCCCAATCCTCTTCTGGATCATCCATATGTTCTCTGGTAAACTTCAGACGGGCCTGGACATGTACTGGCTTAAGCAGGGGGACACGCCTGGTGCTGCAGGATTTGAGTCCCTCTCGGCGTAGTGTGTTACTGATGGTAGCCTTTGTTACTTTGGTCCCAGCTCTCTGCAGGTCATTCATCAGGTCCCTCCGTGTAGTTCTGGGATTTTTGCTCACCGTTCTCATGATCATTTTGACCCCACGGGATGAGATCTTGCGTGGGGCCCCAGATCGAGGGAGATTATCAATGGTCTTGTATGTCTTCCATTTTCTTACAATTGCTCCCACAGTTGATTTATTCACACCAACCTGTTTGCCTATTGTAGATTCACACTTCCCAGCCTGGTGCAGGTCCACAATTTTCTTCCTGGTGTCCTTGGACAGCTCTTTGGTCTTGGCCATGGTTGAGTTTGGAGTCTGACTGTTTGAGTCTGTGGACAGGTGTCTTTATACAGATAACCAGTTCAAACAGGAGCCATTAATACAGGTAACGAGTGGAGGACAGAAGAGCTTCTTAAAGAAGAGGTTACAGGTCTGTGAGAGACAGAAGTCTTGCTTGTTTGTGGGTGACCAAATACTTATTTTCCACCATCATTTACAAATCAATTCTTTAAAAATCCTACAATGTGATTTCCTGGATTTTTTTTCTCATTTTGTCTCTCATAGTTGAAGTGTACCTCTGATGAAGATTACAGACCTCTCTCATCTTTCTAAGTAGGAGAACTTGCAAAATCAGTGGCTGAATAAATACTTTTTTGCCCCACTGTATGTTGGATTCTAAAGCCACTAAAAATGTGTAGCAACTATGTATAATGCTAAATGCTTAAAAGCAACCAAACATGGAAATGTAATACTTTGTCATAAATGTATCAATAAAGACCCTTGACCCTCGGCAATACAATTTCTGTTTCTCTTGTTCACTTTTTCAAGAGAGGGCTTTTGAATTACTGCCCCATGTTTTTGTTTAGAGTAGCCCAAATGACAATTGCACATTTACTGTGAGGCTTCAGTTAAACCATTTCATTTTTTTTTATGTTTTCCTTTATGCTCTCTGTCTTTAGCTCTCCTCACTAGTGGCTATTTGTTACTGGACTTTTCAGGGCATTATTACTGAATGGCCACGCAAAGCAGTGTACATTCCGTATGTACTGGTCAACTGTTTTCACAGCTGTTTAAGTCAAAGCTATAAAATACTTTCTAACATTTTTTGTCCAATATGATTACCTATAGAAAGCTATATAACATTCTCAAACAGTTGTATTTAAACCTTGTTAATCCCATGAATTTTTACACAAATGGACAGGGCGCTTATTAAATATGAGATCAACATTCAGTGCAAGACCAATATACAAATGTGGTGGAAGAAGGTCACATTTTATTCACATTTAAAGTTAAAAAAAAATTCTTGGTAATACATAAGCAACATATTTACACCTCATAATTTATAATATAAGCCAGTCTACATGTGGCCAGAATAGCTCAATATTTCAAAGTAACATTTCACTATCAAAAGTGACAGATTCAAGTAAAATTAATACAAGTGTGAACACTTATGTGATGTGAACAATCTAAATTGTCTGTAAAGGAACTTCTTCCTGGTTTTAAGTCAACACTACAACTAAGAACAAGAAATATTTTGTTCAATTAATTATTACATTTATTCAGGGTTATCTTTGGCTACATCTTTGTGCAGTTCAACAGGGATTTGTTTTGTCACAAGATACCATGAGATGCATCATCAAGTTGGTCGATTCACAGGGTGTGGAATTTATAGCACATTGCTGGAGAAGATGGTAGTTTAGCTGCAGAGGGCCAAATGCACTTTGTCACATGGACGGCTATGATAGTTGAAACCCTGGTCACATTGCACCCTGGTTAATCTATAACTTGTATAATGAAAGAACTTTTCATCATCAGACTGAACTATGACAACTAGCATGCCTCCCTCCTAAGCTCCTTGTTAGCACACATTTGTGCAGGTAATGAAAAACGGAGGAGGGATTCAGTATTATTTTATACAGTCTATGGGCTGAACAAGCTCCGAGCTCTGACTCCGTGACAGACCGGATATTGTTGTGACGTAACAAAAACACTGAAGTCTGAAACGGCTTGTTTCAGCACACATTTACAGAAAGGTGGAGAAATCAGAACAGGGGCAGAATGGATTTTTTTCATTCTCGGGGGGTTTGTACACATGCCAGGGAAACATATTTCAGGTAGAGAACAATTGAAAAGTCGATTTTGCATGATATGTCACCTTTAAAACATTTATTAAAGAACAAATGTCCTTCTTCTTAGAAATAAATGACCTTCCTGAAACATCAGCTTCAATATTATGGGAAACTTTAAAAGCTTATTTAAAGTTAGGGTTGGTAGTCTCCGAAAACCGGCATGAATTTGAATGTAGCATGTCCTCAGGACTCCGTCTAACCCCTCCCCTCCTCCCTCGGAGCTCCTCCAAAACAACGCCCCCCCCCCCCCCCGCTCACATGCACGAGCGCCGCTGATTCTCGACCATATGATGGTGACTGATTCAAAACCGGTCCTCACCAAAACATTCTCATAGTGAAAGTTAAAAACACAAACAAACATGGCTGCTGTTAGTACTCACAACTGTCATTCTAGCATTATCCAGTTGTACCAGTGACACGATATCAGGAGAAAACTTATAACACATATATAATACTGTAACAGCTCTACTGTTTGTTAAACGTGTTCAGTGTTGTTCTTAATTCCTACAGTGTTGACAGTCAGTGAAGGCATCAGGAGAGGTGTAGAGTGTGCGAGTGGGAGAGAGGAGAAACAAGAGGAGAAGTTCTTCATTCATTCAAACATTGATTGTTGTTTTGTTGGTTGGCGTGATCACGGCCGACAGTGACCGGTTATTAAACTCAACGTGTTCACCAATCGGCTCGTCATCACTACAGCGTCCGGACGGACGCTACAATAAATATATATTTTCTGTAGGACTTACTGAACGTCATTAATTATTCTGCTTGTTGGTGAGAGCTTTTTAGACTCTGATCCGGACTACAGTCCTGAGCAAAGCACTTCATCAGGTCAGAGGGGACAGGCCCGAGGACGAGCGAGAGGGGCAGTAAATAGAGTCAGGGGAAGCAGAGGCAGGAGACGGGGACTCGGAGGAGTGCACGCCGGGGAAATGTACGCGCAGGAGGAGGGCAGAACGGCTGGATGGGATTTGATTGGTTTAAAATTTGGGGAACCAAAAAACGGTGATTGGTTGGTGTTTTCCCAGGTTTACTCCGGCTGTAGATAGCAGCTTTTTTTCCACTCTTTTTTAAGAACACATTATGTAATGATTGCCATCAGGACATAAAGATCATTTTAACCAGTATAACAAAAAGTGGATCTAAATCTGACTACCAACCCCAGCTTTAAGAGGGTGCATTATATCTTTTCAGGCTGCAAGGAAGAAAAAGAAACGGGTAGAGCTGGAAGAACAAATTAACCGTTTGGATTAAGAAAACACAGAAAAACCTTCAACAGAAACACATAAGAAAATTCTATCCTTAAGATATAGACACAACAAATTGCTTTCAGATCGTATTACTAGGGCATTTATTTTCACACAACAAAAATATTTTGAGTTTGGTGAAAAACCTCATAGATTATTGGCAAGAAGATGGAAAGTGACCACACAATTTACAAAGTAAAAACAGAGGATGGAGATATATTAATATCTCAAAAGGACATTAATAGCAGATTTAAGCAATTTTATGAATCCCTGTATTCCTCCAAGGCTGTAAAGAATAATTTAATCATACAAACATTTCTAGACAGCTGCAACCTCTCACCCTTAAATCTGGAAGACATAGAACAAGCTATTAAGACTCTTAAAAGTGGAAAATCAGCAGGTCCAGATGGCTATCCGTGTGAAGAATTTAGTGATCTTCTCTCTCCCTATTTGTTAAAAATGTATACTCAAGCAAATATAGATGGTAAATTACCTCCAATGCTAAATGAGGCCATCATAACACTTAAGATCCAGAGGAAGCTAGTAGCTATAGACCGATATCACTCTTACCATATGACCAAAAAATATTAGCAAAAATCTTGGCTGAAAGACTTAGCTCTGTCGTTGGAAAACTTGTTCATCCTGATCAGACAGGATTTATACCCAACAGGCATTCTTTCTTTAATTTAAGACGCCTTTTCAATGTAATTTATACTCAGGACTGGAAAACAGATGATTTAGTCGTCCTTTCTCTCGATGCAGAGAAGGCTTTTGATCAACTGGAATGGCCTTGCCTCTTCGCTACCCTGAAGAAATATAATATAGGTAACAAATTTGTTAAGAATCAGAATCAGAATCAGAATCAGAATCAGCTTTATTCGCCAAGTATGCTTGAACACACAAGGAATTTGACTTTGGTAAACTGTGCTCTCTTTGTACAAGGCAGAATAGGAATAAGAATAAGAACTACAATAGAAAATAAAATGAAAATATAATAACAATAACCTTAGCTATAAATACAAAGAAACAACAAATAGCTTGACTAATATGTACAGGCTAAAATAATATGATAAAGTGCAGTGGTGAGTTGCAGAGGTAGTTTTACATTATAAAATAGAAGTTAAATAATACAAAAAATAGAAATATGGAATTCTGCTTGAGAATTGTTGCATTGTATATCTACATGTATATTTACAGAGAGTATTTATCTGACAGGTATGACACTGTTATGGTTTAGTGTTCATCAGAGTGACAGCCTGGGGGAAGAAACTGTTCTTATGGCGGGTTGTTTTGGCGCACAGTGATCTGTAGCGCCTGCCGGAGGGGAGGAGTTTGAAGAATTTGTGTCCAGGGTGTGAGGGGTCAGCGGTAATGCTCCCTGCCCGTTTCCTGGCCCGGGACCGGTACAAGTCCTGGATGGGGGGCAGGTCGACACCGATGACAAAGTGGTTGGAAATTCTTTATCATCAGCCATGTGCTAGAGTTCTTACTAACAAGGTGCTCTCGGCTTCATTCCAACTGCATAGAGGCACAAGGCAAGGTTGTTCCTTGTCTCCTTTACTTTTCGCTCTAGTCCTTGAACCTCTTGCTCAAATAATCTGTTGTAATCCCTGTATTCATGGATACAAGACAGGTGATACTACAAGCAAAATTTCATTATATGCTGATGATATCTTGTTGTATGTAACCAATTCTGAATATACCATACCAGTCATTCTAGAGACCATCTCTCATTTCGGAAATTTTTCAGGCTATAAAATTAATTGGTCCAGAAGCAGGCGTGGACAGGCCATCTGGCGTACCGGGTACATTGCCCGGTGGGCCGACGCACATTTTTGGGCCGGCCCTGGGCTGTCATAATTTAACCCAAAAAGTACATTGTAACAGCTACTGTTTGTTGAATGTGTTCAGTGCAGATGTTCCTAATTCCTACAGTGTTGACAGTTAGTGAAGGCATCAGTGAGCGGCACGCAGTGCAGCAGGAGGGAGGGGCTGAGGTGTGTGAGTGAGAGTGTGTGTGAGTGAGAGTGTGTGTGAGTGAGAGTGTGTGTGAGTGAGAGTGTGTGTGAGCTTGAAGGACGAGAGACAGCACAGGAGAAGTTGTTAGTTCTTTCATTTAATCATTTTGGTTTTGTTAGTGGGCGTGGTCACGGCCGACAGTGACCAGTTCATAAAGCTCTTGTGTTCACTAATCGTCTCGTCATCATTGCAGCATCCGGACGGACGTTACAATATTATAAATCATTTTATCGACCGCGATGAGCCATTTGTTGATTTATGAAAAAACAATGACATTTCTAAGACTTCCTCGGCCCACCCCTCCCCTCCTGCTTGACCCAAGTTATCAAATGTTACCATTAGAGCTGACCGGAGTTGGAGAGAAGTGAGTGGAAATGGATCAACAACAAAAGCGCAAGGGGGGCGCTGAAAAGCTGCAAGAGAAAAAGCTAAAAACAAGTGGACAGCAAAATGTGTCAAACTTACTGCCATGTTCTTACTGCTCAAGTTTGACTGCAGGAAGGTGTGGCCCCTGTCCCCCAGGGGTGTTCCAGGGATGTGCCTTTCATCGGTGTGGACTTCACAGGCATGCTTCATATTTGTAAGTTTACTATACTGTATACTGTTGTTATGTGTTCTTACTGACATCCACCTGGATGGTCCTAAAGCCTACTACTTTTACAGAGTGACTGTAATGAATGCAACCATCTATTATTGCATTATTTTAAAGACACCAATAATGTCAACATAAATGTTTTGAAATAGTCTCATCCTTACTCTAGACCCACTTGTCCTCTCTTTCTCTCCCTTTGGAGTGAAGGTTTGCCTTTCCCTGATGTGGAGTTTACATGTGTTCTTTTTCTTTCATTGTGAGTTTATTAAATAGTTCTTATTTTAATTCTAGAAGAGACAGTATCAGATGAATCTAGCATATCTGACCTCACCTCTGCTTTCTGTCTCCCTCAGAGCACCAAGGTCCATGCAGCCTTCTGTCTCAGCATATGTAAGTACAAAATAAGCTGTTATCTCTCTGTTCACCTAAACATTATTTAAACTATACCTCAGCTGATCCCTGCTCTCTTTCTTTCCTTTGTCTGCCTGTCTCTGTATCTCTCTATCTTTCTCTCTCATTCTCTCTGTTGTTCATCCTTTAATGTGCCACTTTGATGAGGACTCTTTATTTTACAGGGATATATGGTCTTACTGTGGTCTTAATTGTGTATTTGTATAAACAGTATATTTCATTAAACATTGAAAAGACACACTAACATTGTTTCTTTGACATCCACTTTCACTTCAAGATGGAAATGATGACACTGTGTCCATCTCTCCCAAGATGAAAGTCTCTGTGAGCATTGAAAGAGTCTATCCATTTTTTAACATGGTTACTCTCTTCCATGTAGGCTGCTGCGCTTTATTTTAATTTTTGAAACAACACAATGTGCACATATATCCTCTGGTATGTCTTGTGCTTTTGCATATCGTATAAATAATCATGGTGGGCCGCCATGGCCAAAAATGCCAGGGCCATTTTTTGGTCTCAGTCCAGCCCTGGTAGGGGGTCTAATGTCGCATTCACACCAGACACGAATGATCGCGCTATTCCCACGAATACATGGGAATGTTTTGTGTTTACTCCCTTAATTATCACGAATGACTCGCTCAGTTCAGGCGTCTAAATCACGAGTGCTCTAGGTGCAAATTTTCACAAGACGGGAGGGACTTCCCCCCTTCCTTCGCCGTTCCAGTCAGTTGTCATTGAACATGGCTGAGTTGGACTTTATTGCGAGAGTTGCTGCTCTATGTCTGTTGGGGAAGGACCAAAACCGTGTGAGATCCAGACGCCTCTGAGTCTGGGTCTATCGGATCCTCCAGAGGACAGTGAATGTCATCACCTTCTCCAGGAGCTGCGTCAGGATGACAGCCACTTCCGGCGCTATTTTTCGGCTACATCAGGCCCAGTTTGAATACCTGTTGACGAGGATCGGCACCAGGATATCCCTCCAGGACACTACCTACTGGCGCTACAACAGCTGCAGAGTGCCTGTTTATCTGTATACATGCAGGATTTGTGACAACCCACCATGGTAACTCCCTGACAGGAAGCACCTTCTGTCTCAGATAGGGGGTCAGATTTAGCACCTGACCCTCACTGATTTCAGCTGTGGGTTTGGCCACTGTAGGGCCAGACCTACTGCTGAGAGATTGCTCAGTTGCCAGAGTATGGTGTTAAATGCTGAGGCCTAGTCTTCCCACATGCAGTACCAGAACATGTGGCAGATGTTCTCAGCCTGGTGTTCAGATGGGAATGTGGATCCAAGCACTGCTCTGTGCCCACCATTCTGTTGGGTCTGAGTTTGTTCTTGCATATTGCCACGATGAACCCAATCAAGAACTAAATGTTTTGCACCTGTCTAGTTTTGCCTGTTAATAGACATTGACCTGGGCCAATCAGAGAGGAGATTGGTGTGGCGGACTACTAATCGGGGCCCAACAGGTGGACTCCAAGACGCACATGAAGAAAAAAAGGGAAGCAATAGAGACGTACGAGGTGAGAGATGGAACACAGGAACACAGAGCTATTGAACAGCAGTAGAGGAAAGTTCAACAGCTCATCCGGTAAACTATCAGCACAAGCAACTGCAGCAGCTCCCCGAGGAGGCCAGCAGGGGGAGGTGGTGGCAGAATTGATCAAGTCCAGAGTGTTACGACACAACATCACAGCAGTGGCAGAGCGAGGAGCTCTGTCTGGGCTGGAAGTGACGTGACCTGAGATGACCTGCTAACACCTGGATGAAACTCAGCAAAAAAACCCACAGATTAAACCTGACACCAAGTGAAACTTCTTCACTCAGAGCACCATAGAATTAAAACGACAACCCACATCGGGGAAACCTGAACAAGATGTTGGCAGAGAAGCTGTCCAAGTGTAAGTAGCTGCACTGTTTTGATCGTCTTAATATTAGTTTTCACGTTGAAATCACCAACTTTAACTTTTACTCGCATTACTGTTGTCCAGATCCCTGCTTTGTTTTGTTTTTACTCATGCTCAGCTGGTTGAGCTGAAGCTGGACGAGCTAACAGGACTAGTCAGGAGTCAGACGGAGTTTCAGGAATGTAGCATGGTGTGCTTCACGGAAACGTGGCTGCATCAGGATATTCCCGACCACAACGTCTCCATTGGCGGCTTCTAGACTGTCCGGGCAGACCAGGATAGCAGCGAGAGTGCTGTGGGCCTCCGACCATATTATCTGCACAGGGAGATCTCACATGTCATACTGGTAGCTGTTTACATCCCCCCCTCTGCCAACCCAACTACAGCATCCAACGTTCTCAACGCTGCCATAACCAGACTCCAGACAGACCACCAGAGTGCCCTCTTCCTGATCTCCAGACAGACCATCAGAGTGCCCTCTTCCTGATCTCCAGACAGACCACCAGAGTACCCTCTTCCTGATCTCCAGACAGACCACCTGAGTGCCCTCTTCCTGATCTCCAGACAGACCACCAGAGTGCCCTCTTGCTGATCTCCAGACAGACCACCAGAGTACCCTCTTCCTGATCTCCAGACAGACCACCAGAGTCCCATCTTCCTGATCTCCAAACAGACCACCTGAGTGCCCTCTTCCTGATCTCCAGACAGACCACCAGAGTGCCCTCTTCCTGATCTCCAGACAGACCACCTGAGTGCCCTCTTCCTGATCTCCAGACAGACCACCAGAGTGCCCTCTTGCTGATCTCCAGACAGACCACCAGAGTACCCTCTTCCTGATCTCCAGACAGACCACCAGAGTCCCATCTTCCTGATCTCCAGACAGACCACCTGAGTGCCCTCTTCCTGATCTCCAGACAGACCACCAGAGTGCCCTCTTCCTGATCTCCAGACAGACCACCAGAGAACCCTCTTCCTGATCTCCAGACAGACCACCAGAGTGCCCTCTTCCTGATCTCCAGACAGACCACCTGAGTGCCCTCCTCCTGATCTCCAGACAGACCACCAGAGTGCCCTCTTCCTGATCTCCACACAGACCACCAGAGTGCCCTCTTCCTGATCTCCAGACAGACCACCTGAGTGCCCTCTTCCTGATCTCCAGACAGACCACTAGAGTGCCCTCTTCCTGATCTCCAGACAGACCACCAGAGTGCCCTCTTCCTGATCTCCAGACAGACCACCAGAGTGCCCTCTTCCTGATCTCCAGACAGACCACCAGAGTACCCTCTTCCTGATTTCCAGACAGACCACCAGAGTACCCTCTTCCTGATCTCCAGACAGACCCCCAGAGTACCCTCTTCCTGATCTCCAGACAGACCACTTGAGTGCCCTCTTCCTGATCTCCAGACAGACCACCTGAGTGCCCTCCTTCTGATCTCCAGACAGACCACCGGAGTGCCCTCTTCCTGATCTCCAGACAGACCACCAGAGTCCCATCTTCCTGATCTCCAGACAGACCACCAGAGTGCCCTCTTCCTGATCTCCAGACAGACCACCAGAGTACCCTCTTCCTGATCTCCAGACAGACCACCACAGTCCCATCTTCCTGATCTCCAGACAGACCACCAGAGTGCCCTCTTCCTGATCTCCAGACAGACCACCAGAGTACCCTCTTCCTGATCTCCAGACAGACCACCAGAGTGCCCTCTTCCTGATCTCCAGACAGACCACCAGAGTACCCTCCTCCTGATCTCCAGACAGACCACCAGAGTGCCCTCTTCCTGATTTCCAGACAGACCACCAGAGTGCCCTCTTCCTGATCTCCAGACAGACCACCAGAGTACCCTCTTCCTGATTTCCAGACAGACCACCAGAGTGCCCTCTTCCTGATCTCCAGACAGACCACCAGAGTACCCTCTTCCTGATCTCCAGACAGACCACCTGAGTGCCCTCTTCCTGATCTCCAGACAGACCACCTGAGTGCCCTCTTCCTTATCTCCAGACAGACCACCAGAGTGCCCTCTTCCCGATCTCCAGACAGACCACCTGAGTGCCCTCCTCCTGATCTCCAGACAGACCACCAGAGTGCCCTCTTCCTGATCTCCACACAGACCACCAGAGTGCCCTCTTCCTGATCTCCAGACAGACCACCTGAGTGCCCTCTTCCTGATCTCCAGACATACCACTAGAGTGCCCTCTTCCTGATCTCCAGACAGACAACCAGAGTGCCCTCTTCCTGATCTCCAGACAGACCACTAGAGTGCCCTCTTCCTGATCTCCAGACAGACCACCAGAGTGCCCTCTTCCCGATCTCCAGACAGACCACCTGAGTGCCCTCTTCCTTATCACCAGACAGACCACCAGAGTGCCCTCTTCCCGATCTCCAGACAGACCACCTGAGTGCCCTCCTCCTTATCTCCAGACAGACCACCAGAGTGCCCTCTTCCTGATCTCCACACAGACCACCAGAGTGCCCTCTTCCTGATCTCCAGACAGACCACCTGAGTGCCCTCTTCCTGATCTCCAGACAGACCACTAGAGTGCCCTCTTCCTGATCTCCAGACAGACCACCTGAGTGCCCTCTTCCTGATCTCCAGACAGACCACCAGAGTGCCCTCTTCCTGATCTCCAGACAGACCACCAGAGTACCCTCTTCCTGATTTCCAGACAGACCACCAGAGTGCCCTCTTCCTGATCTCCAGACAGACCACCAGAGTACCCTCTTCCTGATCTCCAGACAGACCACCTGAGTGCCCTCTTCCTGATCTCCAGACAGACCACCAGAGTACCCTCTTCCTGATCTCCAGACAGAACCCCAGAGTACCCTCTTCCTGATCTCCAGACAGACCACCAGAGTGCCCTCTTCCTGATCTCCAGACAGACCACCTGAGTGCCCTCTTCCTGATCTCCAGACAGACCACCTGAGTGCCCTCCTTCTGATCTCCAGACAGACCACCGGAGTGCCCTCTTCCTGATCTCCAGACAGACCACCAGAGTCCCATCTTCCTGATCTCCAGACAGACCACCAGAGTCCCATCTTCCTGATCTCCAGACAGACCACCAGAGTGCCCTCTTCCTCATCTCCAGACAGACCACAAGAGTGCCCTCTTCCTGATCTCCAGACAGACCACCAGAGTGCCCTCTTCCTGATCTCCAGACAGACCACCAGAGTCCCATCTTCCTGATCTCCAGACAGACCACCAGAGTACCCTCTTCCTGATCTCCAGACAGACCACCAGAGTGCCCTCTTCCTGATCTCCAGACAGACCACCAGAGTGCCCTCTTCCTGATCTCCAGACAGACCACCAGAGTACCCTCTTCCTGATCTCCAGACAGACCACCTGAGTGCCCTCTTCCTGATCTCCAGACAGACCACCAGAGTGCCCTCTTGCTGATCTCCAGACAGACCACCAGAGTACCCTCTTCCTGATCTCCAGACAGACCACCTGAAGGCCTCTTCCTGATCTCCAGACAGACCACCTGAGTGCCCTCTTCCTGATCTCCAGACAGACCACCAGAGTGCCCTCTTCCTGATCTCCAGACAGACCACCAGAGTACCCTCTTCCTGATCTCCAGACAGACCACCAGAGTGCCCTCTTCCTGATCTCCAGACAGACCACCTGAGTGCCCTCTTCCTGATCTCCAGACAGACCACCAGAGTGCCCTCTTCCCGATCTCCAGACAGACCACCTGAGTGCCCTCTTCCTGATCTCCAGACAGACCACCAGAGTGCCCTCTTCCTGATCTCCAGACAGACCACCAGAGTGCCCTCTTCCTGATCTCCACACAGACCACCAGAGTGCCCTCTTCCTGATCTCCAGACAGACCACCTGAGTGCCCTCTTCCTGATCTCCAGACATACCACTAGAGTGCCCTCTTCCTGATCTCCAGACAGACAACCAGAGTGCCCTCTTCCTGATCTCCAGACAGACCACTAGAGTGCCCTCTTCCTGATCTCCAGACAGACCACCAGAGTGCCCTCTTCCCGATCTCCAGACAGACCACCTGAGTGCCCTCTTCCTTATCACCAGACAGACCACCAGAGTGCCCTCTTCCCGATCTCCAGACAGACCACCTGAGTGCCCTCCTCCTTATCTCCAGACAGACCCCCAGAGTACCCTCTTCCTGATCTCCAGACAGACCACCAGAGTGCCCTCTTCCTGATCTCCAGACAGACCACCTGAGTGCCCTCTTCCTGATCTCCAGACAGACCACCTGAGTGCCCTCCTTCTGATCTCCAGACAGACCACCGGAGTGCCCTCTTCCTGATCTCCAGACAGACCACCAGAGTCCCATCTTCCTGATCTCCAGACAGACCACCAGAGTCCCATCTTCCTGATCTCCAGACAGACCACCAGAGTGCCCTCTTCCTCATCTCCAGACAGACCACAAGAGTGCCCTCTTCCTGATCTCCAGACAGACCACCAGAGTGCCCTCTTCCTGATCTCCAGACAGACCACCAGAGTCCCATCTTCCTGATCTCCAGACAGACCACCAGAGTACCCTCTTCCTGATCTCCAGACAGACCACCAGAGTGCCCTCTTCCTGATCTCCAGACAGACCACCAGAGTGCCCTCTTCCTGATCTCCAGACAGACCACCAGAGTACCCTCTTCCTGATCTCCAGACAGACCACCTGAGTGCCCTCTTCCTGATCTCCAGACAGACCACCAGAGTGCCCTCTTGCTGATCTCCAGACAGACCACAAGAGTACCCTCTTCCTGATCTCCAGACAGACCACCTGAAGGCCTCTTCCTGATCTCCAGACAGACCACCTGAGTGCCCTCTTCCTGATCTCCAGACAGACCACCAGAGTGCCCTCTTCCTGATCTCCAGACAGACCACCAGAGTACCCTCTTCCTGATCTCCAGACAGACCACCAGAGTGCCCTCTTCCTGATCTCCAGACAGACCACCTGAGTGCCCTCTTCCTGATCTCCAGACAGACCACCAGAGTGCCCTCTTCCCGATCTCCAGACAGACCACCTGAGTGCCCTCTTCCTGATCTCCAGACAGACCACCAGAGTGCCCTCTTCCTGATCTCCAGACAGACCACCAGAGTGCCCTCTTCCTGATCTCCACACAGACCACCAGAGTGCCCTCTTCCTGATCTCCAGACAGACCACCTGAGTGCCCTCTTCCTGATCTCCAGACAGACCACTAGAGTGCCCTCTTCCTGATCTCCAGACAGACAACCAGAGTGCCCTCTTCCTGATCTCCAGACAGACCACTAGAGTGCCCTCTTCCTGATCTCCAGACAGACCACCAGAGTGCCCTCTTCCCGATCTCCAGACAGACCACCTGAGTGCCCTCTTCCTTATCACCAGACAGACCACCAGAGTGCCCTCTTCCTGATCTCCAGACAGACCACCTGAGTGCCCTCCTCCTTATCTCCAGACAGACCACCAGAGTGCCCTCTTCCTGATCTCCACACAGACCACCAGAGTGCCCTCTTCCTGATCTCCAGACAGACCACCTGAGTGCCCTCTTCCTGATCTCCAGACAGACCACTAGAGTGCCCTCTTCCTGATCTCCAGACAGACCACCTGAGTGCCCTCTTCCTGATCTCCAGACAGACCACCAGAGTGCCCTCTTCCTGATCTCCAGACAGACCACCAGAGTACCCTCTTCCTGATTTCCAGGCAGACCACCAGAGTGCCCTCTTCCTGATCTCCAGACAGACCACCAGAGTACCCTCTTCCTGATCTCCAGACAGACCACCTGAGTGCCCTCTTCCTGATCTCCAGACAGACCACCAGAGTACCCTCTTCCTGATCTCCAGACAGACCCCCAGAGTACCCTCTTCCTGATCTCCAGACAGACCACCAGAGTGCCCTCTTCCTGATCTCCAGACAGACCACCTGAGTGCCCTCTTCCTGATCTCCAGACAGACCACCTGAGTGCCCTCCTTCTGATCTCCAGACAGACCACCGGAGGGCCCTCTTCCTGATCTCCAGACAGACCACCAGAGTCCCATCTTCCTGATCTCCAGACAGACCACCAGAGTCCCATCTTCCTGATCTCCAGACAGACCACCAGAGTGCCCTCTTCCTCATCTCCAGACAGACCACAAGAGTGCCCTCTTCCTGATCTCCAGACAGACCACCAGAGTGCCCTCTTCCTGATCTCCAGACAGACCACCAGAGTCCCATCTTCCTGATCTCCAGACAGACCACCAGAGTACCCTCTTCCTGATCTCCAGACAGACCACCAGAGTGCCCTCTTCCTGATCTCCAGACAGACCACCAGAGTGCCCTCTTCCTGATCTCCAGACAGACCACCAGAGTACCCTCTTCCTGATCTCCAGACAGACCACCTGAGTGCCCTCTTCCTGATCTCCAGACAGACCACCAGAGTGCCCTCTTGCTGATCTCCAGACAGACCACCAGAGTACCCTCTTCCTGATCTCCAGACAGACCACCTGAAGGCCTCTTCCTGATCTCCAGACAGACCACCTGAGTGCCCTCTTCCTGATCTCCAGACATACCACTAGAGTGCCCTCTTCCTGATCTCCAGACAGACAACCAGAGTGCCCTCTTCCTGATCTCCAGACAGACCACTAGAGTGCCCTCTTCCTGATCTCCAGACAGACCACCAGAGTGCCCTCTTCCCGATCTCCAGACAGACCACCTGAGTGCCCTCTTCCTTATCACCAGACAGACCACCAGAGTGCCCTCTTCCCGATCTCCAGACAGACCACCTGAGTGCCCTCCTCCTTATCTCCAGACAGACCACCAGAGTGCCCTCTTCCTGATCTCCACACAGACCACCAGAGTGCCCTCTTCCTGATCTCCAGACAGACCACCTGAGTGCCCTCTTCCTGATCTCCAGACAGACCACTAGAGTGCCCTCTTCCTGATCTCCAGACAGACCACCTGAGTGCCCTCTTCCTGATCTCCAGACAGACCACCAGAGTGCCCTCTTCCTGATCTCCAGACAGACCACCAGAGTACCCTATTCCTGATTTCCAGACAGACCACCAGAGTGCCCTCTTCCTGATCTCCAGACAGACCACCAGAGTACCCTCTTCCTGATCTCCAGACAGACCACCTGAGTGCCCTCTTCCTGATCTCCAGACAGACCACCAGAGTACCCTCTTCCTGATCTCCAGACAGACCCCCAGAGTACCCTCTTCCTGATCTCCAGACAGACCACCAGAGTGCCCTCTTCCTGATCTCCAGACAGACCACCTGAGTGCCCTCTTCCTGATCTCCAGACAGACCACCTGAGTGCCCTCCTTCTGATCTCCAGACTGACCACCGGAGTGCCCTCTTCCTGATCTCCAGACAGACCACCAGAGTCCCATCTTCCTGATCTCCAGACAGACCACCAGAGTCCCATCTTCCTGATCTCCAGACAGACCACCAGAGTGCCCTCTTCCTCATCTCCAGACAGACCACAAGAGTGCCCTCTTCCTGATCTCCAGACAGACCACCAGAGTGCCCTCTTCCTGATCTCCAGACAGACCACCAGAGTCCCATCTTCCTGATCTCCAGACAGACCACCAGAGTACCCTCTTCCTGATCTCCAGACAGACCACCAGAGTGCCCTCCTCCTGATCTCTAGACAGACCACCAGAGTGCCCTCTTCCTGATCTCCACACAGACCACCAGAGTGCCCTCTTCCTGATCTCCAGACAGACCACCAGAGTGCCCTCTTCCTGATCTCCAGACAGACCACCTGAGTGCCCTCTTCCTGATCTCCAGACAGACCACTAGAGTGCCCTCTTCCTGATCTCCAGACAGACCACCAGAGTGCCCTCTTCCCGATCTCCAGACAGACCACCAGAGTGCCCTCTTCCTGATCTCCAGACAGACCACCAGAGTGCCCTCTTCCTGATCTCCAGACAGACCACCAGAGTGACCTCTTCCTGATCTCCAGACAGACCACCAGAGTGCCCTCTTCCTGATCTCCAGACAGACCACCAGAGTACCCTCTTCCTGATCTCCAGACAGACCACCAGAGTGCCCTCTTCCTGATCTCCAGACAGACCACCAGAGTGACCTCTTCCTGATCTCCAGACAGACCACCAGAGTCCCATCTTCCTGATCTACAAACAGATCACCAGAGTGCCCTCTTCCTGATCTCCAGACAGACCACCAGAGTCCCATCTTCCTGATCTCCAGACAGACCACCTGAGTGCCCTCTTCCTGATCTCCAGACAGACCACCAGAGTGCCCTCTTCCTGATCTCCAGACAGACCACCTGAGTGCCCTCTTCCTGATCTCCAGACAGACCACCAGAGTGCCCTCCTCCTGATCTCCAGACAGACCACCAGAGTGCCCTCTTCCTGATCTCCAGACAGACCACCTGAGTGCCCTCTTCCTGATCTCCAGACAGACCACCAGAGTGCCCTCCTCCTGATCTCCAGACAGACCACCTGAAGGCATCTTCCTGATCTCCAGACAGACCACCAGAGTGCCCTCTTCCTGATCTCCAGACAGACCACCTGAGTGCCCTCTTCCTGATCTCCAGACAGACCACCAGAGTGCCCTCCTCCTGATCTCCAGACAGACCACCTGAAGGCATCTTCCTGATCTCCAGACAGACCACCAGAGTGCCCTCTTCCTGATCTCCAGACAGACCACCTGAAGGCCTCTTCCTGATCTCCGAGGACTTCAACCATGGATTTATTTTCTACAGAGCTTGTTTTTTCTTCTGTACTGACTTTTATTATCATTATTTTCATTGTATTTGTATTTATATCTTATTAAATACTTGCTTTATTAATATTATTTGATATTCTTACTTATTGTGTACAGGAGCAGCTGGAATGACTGAATTTCCCCCCGGGAGAAATAAAGTATTTCTGATTCTGATATGAATGTCCACATTTTACTCCTAAAACAATCAATATGTAATGCAAGAGGGTGAGGATACTAAAAATGTGAACAGTGAAGTGTCTGTAGTTACCTCTATGAATAACCTCCTTTGTTGTTTCATTAATTTCACGATCAGCTGCGTCCAAACAGATCATTTTATTATGATTTAACAAAGCTCAATCTGACACATTAATATCACTAAAGAAATGATCGACCGTCATCAAGGATGATCTTTGTGTGTTCTTCATGTTGTGTTGTTTGGAACTCTCAATGGGAGTTCCTGGTTAAAGAGAGGTTTCATCAAACATACAAGACATGTTGTGAAACAAAGGGGACTTGTTTATCACAGCCTTTGCTGTACTGATCCATAAACTGGTGGAGAAAACCGTGAAGGCTTAACCTGGGCGACATCAGGAAGCACTCATGTGGCTGCTAACATCAAGACCAAATGAACTCTATCGTTTAGCATTCACACACACAGACATGTCATAGAGCTCTATACATGTCATCAAGTGTGAAATGATGTGTTTGATGGCTTGATGCATTCGGGTGTTTGTTACCACCTGAGGAGTAATCCAGTGCAGTCTTATCTCCTCATTAACAGGGACGGAAGAGAACACAGCAGAGCTGATCAAGCTCCACTCCCAAAATGACTTCCTCTTTACGGGAAAGAGACACACAGCCAAGAAGGCCTGGGCGTGAGTCGTCAGTTTTGTTGTTTCACGTTATCATGCTGACCAACAGAAACACCTGAGCACAGTCATCCCTGCTCTGTAGAGAAAGATAACACATCAGAGGTTTCATGAAAAATAGGAACTGCTGCAAAGAGGGAAGCAGAAAAACAGAATGTTGTAAACTCAGTTCACCATGTTGTGTGTGTGTGTGTATGTGTGTGTGTGTGTGTGCGCGTGTGAGTGCTAGTGTATGTGCGTGCATGTGTGTGTTTGTGTGTGTGTATGTGCCTGCATGTGTGTGTGTGTATGTGCGTGCATGTGTGTGTTTCTGTGTGTGTATGTGCCTGCATGTGTGTGTTTGTGTGTGTATGTGCGTGCATGTGTGTGTTTCTGTGTGTGTATGTGCCTGCGTGTGTGTGTTTGTATGTGTGTGTCTGAGTGTGTGTGTGTGTGTGTGTGTGTGTCTGAGTGTGTGTGTGTGTGTCTGTGTGTGTGTCTGAGTGTGTGTGTGTGTGTGTGTCTGAGTGTGTGTGTGTGTGTGAGTCTGAGTGTGTCTGAGTGTGTGTGTGTGTGTGCGTGTGTGAGTGCTAGTGTATGTGCGTGCATGTGTGTGTTTGTGTGTATGTGCCTGCATGTGTGTCTGAGTGTGTGTGTGTGTGTGTGTGTCTGAGTGTGTGTTTGTGTGTGTATGTGCCTGCATGTGTGTGTCTGAGTGTGTGTGTGTGTGTGTGTGTGTGTGTGTGTGTGTGTGTGTGTGTTGTGGATATGCTGCTGCCACAGGTATTTCTAGCCACAGTTGTGGTGTTTTGTTTGGTTATGTTATTTATTTTCTTTGTACTTGTTGTAAGAAGATTCTAACAGAAGAGCTCATTTGAACTATTGTTCAAAGTGTTGTTGTTGTTGTCTTTACTTTATGTTCAACAGGAAGTGTGGTCATTTTTATTGCACACAAGTTTCTCTGTAAGTTCATATATTTTATAAAAACATATTTATATATTTTTATATTACACCCTACAGTGGATAGCGAATGTCTAAACACCCCTTAAATCTTTTAGGGGGAAGAATTAAAAGAATAATAATAAGAATAAT
The DNA here is from genome assembly GCF_009762535.1 of Notolabrus celidotus. NCBI lineage: Eukaryota > Metazoa > Chordata > Actinopteri > Labriformes > Labridae > Notolabrus > Notolabrus celidotus. The sequence goes on along the minus strand of NC_048275.1, from coordinate 38,484,699 downwards.
GTGGTTACATAAGTGTACACACCCTCTTATAACTGGGGATGTGGCTGTGTTCAGAATTAACCAATCACATTCAAACTCATGACAAATAGTAGTCAGTATCCACCTGTCATAATTTAAAGTGACTTTGATTAATCCCAATAAAGATCAGCTGTTCTAGGAGGATTTTCATCACATGTCCTCAGTTCATATTTCAGCAAAAGCCATGGTCCACAGAGAGCTTCCAAATCATCACAGGGATCTCATTGTTGAAAGGTATCAATCAGGAGAAGGGTACAAACATGTTAATAAACACATTAGATCTACCATGGACCACAGTGAAGACCGTCATCATCAAGTGGAGAAAATACGACACTTTTATTTTTATTTATTTAACCTTTTTTTAACCAGGTAAGTCATTAAGAACAAATTCTTATTTCCAGTGAAGACCTGGAAAAAGGCACAGCCTTCTGAGGGGTAAAGGGTCAATGGCACAACAGTGACAGTACCAAGAACTGGACATCCCTCCAACACTGATGAAAAGACCAGAAGAAAACTGTTCAGGGAGGCTTCCAAGAGGTCTACAGCAACATTAAAGGAGCTGCAGGGATTTCTGACTAGTACTGTCTGTGTACTACATGTGACAACATCTCTCCTATTCTTCATATGTTTCTGCTATGGGTAGGGAGGCAAGACGGAAGACTTTTCTTATGAAGAAAAACATCCAAGCCCGGCAACATGTTTCAAAAACACACATGAAGTCTCCCAAAAGCATCAAATGTTTTATGGTCTGATGAAACCAAGGTTGAACTTTTTGGCCATAATTCCAAAAGGTATGTTTATCATAAAAACAACACTGCACATCACATAAAGAACACCAGACCCACAGAGAGGCATGGTGGGGGCAGCATCATGCTTTGGGCCTGTTTTTCTTCAGCTGGAACCAGGGCCAAAGTCAAGGTGGAGGGAAGTATGAATAGTTACAAACACCAGTCAGTTTAACACAAAACCTCCAGACCTCCATTAGAAAGATGAAGATGAAGAGGAAGTTCACCTTTCAACACGACAACAAACCAAAGCATACATCCATATCAACAAAAGCATGGCTTCACCAGAAGAAGATTCAAGTTTTGGAATGGCCCAGCCAGAGTCCAGACCTGAATCCAGTTAAATATATGTGGGGTGGTCTGAGGAGGGCTGATGATTTTGGAGCTTTTTTGTAAAGAGGAATGGGAAAATATCACCACGTCAAGATGTGCCATGATAATAGAGACCTACAAAAAAATGAAACAGAGTGCTGTAATAAAATCAAAAGGTGCTTAAACAAAGTAATAGTTAAAGGGTGTGTACACTTATGCAACCACATTATTTTAGCTTTTTATTTTTTATTCCTACTCCTAAAAGATTTTAATTTTGTTTTCAGTTGAATTGTTCATGTTATAGGTCACATTAAAGGTGGAAAAAGTTCTGACATGATTTATCTTAGTCTCAATTTTTTACATCACAAAACCTGGCACTTTAACAGGGGGGTGTAGACTTTCGCTATCCACTGTAAGTGGCAATTCTCCCCTGACATCCTACAAAACATAAAAAGATGTGGAACAGTAAGACGTAAAAGTAAAAGAAATACATAAAAGAGGTTAGAGACAGGAAGACAGAACATCAGAAGAAGAACAAACAGATAAATAGATCAGGAGCATTAAAAAGAATCAATGACAGAGAGATTAAACAAAACTAATGAATACTAAATGACTTTAATTAAAAAGGTAGAATCACACACAGTCATTGGAATGAAGGTGAGTTTTAATAAGTGACTCAAAAGATGTCACAGTTCCTGCACACCTGTTCCCCACTGGAAGGTCGTTTTGGTGTAGAGGGTCCCTGATGGCCCCATAGTCTGTATAATAAACAGACCTAGTCTGAGTGACATCACCAATCTGTTCCTAAAGCCCTGTTCTGAAGCCGATCATGCTGTGGAGTTAGTGTGAGGTAAAACGGCGGGCCTTTAGCTTCCTGGCTAACAGCTACAGTGTTCCCGACTGTTAATTAAGTCAGCTGTGCCTCTAATTATGGAAAACAAATCATCTCAAGATATATACAGTATATCATCGAAAAATTCTGAGTTATAAAACGGTTCACCCCGTACAGTGTGTGCTGACAGAGAAATGAACTGTTCAGACCTGAACCGTCTTTTAAACCAGGCTGTAAACATGTTTATTTCTGCTGTAAAGACCGGCTCTTTGAATGGGTGTGTATGTGGTTTCTGGTTCTTTGGGGCCAGCGTCACAAGTGGACACTCGAGGAACTGCAGTTTTTAGACTCTCTGTTCATTTCTCACGGCAGGAGGTTGCCACTTGGATGGCACAAGCAGAAATTCCTCTAGATTCAAGTCTTGACTTTTGAACTATTAGAAGAGCTCCATCCGAGGATCTAAGGCAGCAAGATGGTTCATAAAGGTTCTGCATTTCTAGACTTTAGACTCGAGGCAAAACCAGACAAGCTTTTAAAGTGATCAGTTAAACCTCAAAATCAATTCTAAAATGGACAGAGAGCCTGTGGAGAGATGCAAGTGTAACCTAGGTACAATGGGTCCCTCTGGAATAGTTCTTGTTGTCCAACTGATCCAAACATTCCCACACTCTGTGCCTCTCCTGTCGTATAATCAACTCCTCCGTCATAACCCCAGACAACCAATAGCACTCAGGCTTTCCAGCATCTGTCCCGCCCACTTCATGTTGTGCAGCACCATCCTCTGCTAGAGGAGCTAGAAAAACTTTCTCAAGCCCCTTCAGGAGCTGAGATTATATCTGAGATTATATCTGACTGGAAAAGCTAACAAGTGTTTCAATCTCCAAGGGAACATGAAGTAAAATGTCCACTCAAAGACACTTCAGTGGATGGCAATACAGAACAGATTAAAACCCTGCCAAGCCTGACCAGTGACTTTCCTTCTTTCTTTGTGCCTCCTGCCACAGTGACGCATCCACTCACCCTTTCAGGCTACATGTTCAACCCACCTGAGGTTCAGAAGGTAGTGGAAGAGCACACTGTCAAGACAGATAATGCTGTGTCCCATATCCATGGTTCATCCCATCTCAGGGCGTTCTTCTTTGACCTGTGGGTTGTTGGTAACCAGTTGTCTCAATGCACTTCAGTCGACTTCCAGTTGTGTTGCACAATGAGACTGGGCATGATGTAGTAATACCCACAAAGACTGTGCTGGTTGAACTGAGTACAGAACAAAGTGTCAAGAACCAGCAGTCTGTGACTCAACCATCAGAACCCCCTACTAAAGCTTCCCTTCACACTTGTCCCTGACAGCAATCCCCTCACCTATTTCCTGACAACTGCAAAACTGGAGGCCAACAGATACCGATGGTTATCTCCCCTGTCCACCAAGGAGTGGACAGAGCAGGAGGACAGGATTATTTGATGCCTGTTTAAAACAGGGTCTATAATTTCACTTTTTCAGAATTCAACTTTAAGAAGCCAACGTGTTCTGAAGTTACAGCCGGCACCTCTTATACAAACCCCTGCCTTCAGCTTTCAGTGGAACACACACTTTAAAAGGATGTAATATATATTAACTAATAAAGTACATTTCCTGGGTTGTCTCTTTGTAGGAGGACATGAAACTCATGTGATAAAAGGCCTCTGCTTTACTTCACATGGTTTGTGCTTGTGATGCAATCTCTTTCTCAGAAAACACATTATCATATCTGAATCATTTTGTTGACTTCCTTAGAAGAGACTAGAGATAAATTGAGGAACCTGGTGGACGTAATATCTTAAAGTGATCACTGTAGACGGTGAAGAAGCAGAGAAACATCAGACACAGAGCAGGGACTTCATTCAGGTAAGATCTGGACTCTTTAGAATCCTTCAGTAGTCAACAGAGTTAATATTGTGATCTTTTCAGAAACGTCAGTGAAAGAATGAGAAGAGGAACAAAAAGGCCATGAAAATGAATGTTACAGTAATGACATTTGTAATGCTTCTATCTTCTAGTTTAATTTGGGATGATGTCCAGTGTGTGATTGTAAAGACAAAAAGTAAAGAATATATATCTATTTGCATATAAGCTCTGTATACCTAGAATGTTGTTCATAGCCTTTGACATATTCCTCTCCTCATTATTCATTTTCACATGGTCTGTTCTGTATGTTTGGCCCCAACATGAAACTAATGAGGGGGAATTATGGGATGTTTTAATGGAGGAACATGTAGAAGCAGCTGGTTTGAGGTGTGAGTCTGATACAAACGATCTGTGTAGTTAAAAAGTTCAGTGAGGTATGGTGGTCATTTTAAATATAAAAAGATGGTGATGAATATTCCATCTCTCCTGGAGAGAGGACCAGCCAACCTTATTGTACAGAACACACTGATGTGTGTTATAGGGGTCACCTGTTTTAAATCTTAATGCAGAGTGATGAATGGAGTCGAGGCGTTTGAGGGTTGAGGAAGATGTGTTTCAACAGATTATTTCACCGTAGTCCAAGACTGACATGAAAACAGCCTCCACAGCCCTCTTCCTCTCAGAGTCTGTCTGAAAGAGCACTGATGTGAATATTAATGTGAGGTTTTTATCAATGCATAGATATTTAGATTCTGTGACTCTCTCAGTTCTGAATCCTGTTCTTGTAACTATACTTACATCATTCTGCTCTATTGTTCTGGCTCTGGAGAACAGCATCACTTTTATTTTGTCACATTAAGTACCAGCTTTAAGAAGGGATGTAACAGTATATCGAAAATTGGTAAAAAATCGATACAAATAAGGGTGGATTAAAATGGAGACAACTTAATTTGTATCGGGATTTAATTTTTAACCCTCTGTAAGCCCTTGCCCATTTTTGTCATTCGCAATATTGGCCTGTTGTGTTTGGTGTTTTTTTTCTAAGCTTGGGGCATGATATTAAAGACAGTGGAGTTTTTTGGGTAAATTTACAATTTTTTTACAGATATGATTTGGTAAGTCTAATGTCTTCCAGTTTACTCATTTACTCACGTTCGTGCTCTTAAGCCAAAAATAGCAGCCATTGAAACCCATTCAAACATTTTTTTTTTTATCCTGTAACTACTACATCAGAAAAAAATGTTTCAAGTTACTCATTGTTGTGAACCAAACCACAGGGACCTCAAATTTCGATTTTTACCATTGAACACCAGATTGCGCCAAATTCATGCTACTCTCCATTTGTCCACTAGGGGCACAAACCCTGCTCTAAAAAAAAAAAACGAGACTTTTTGATAAAAAACATGACTTTGCAAAAAAAAAAAAAAAATGCAGTCATTTAATTAGTGTTGTTGTGAGTCATCAACATATCTTAAAATGTGTTGACCCAAAAACAGAATTCCAGTTTTCATTGTATTGTGCGGGATATAATCGATTTTTAGTGTTTTTTCATTCCCTAAATTTCCCTCTCTGGCACTGTAACACGTGGTAACTAAAGGGTTAATTATAATATTAGTGAATATTCACTATGTATCATTAATTCTGAAGATAATTAAAAGATTTAAAAAAAAATTGGAATGATCCATCAATATATGACATATTTATATCAGTTTAAAGCAATGCCCATTTTTGGTCACCTTAAGGCCTTCACCGTTACTTTTTCTTAGGGCTTACATTAGAAGGCGCTTTATGCATTATACTCCGCTTGTTCAACATCATGAAGTCTCTTGCGCTGCTCTCTCGTCACTCGCTGAGTGGAGGTGTTTGAAGTTTAAAGCATGTTTCAGAATCAGCTGACTGAAGGTGTTGCTCACAGCGGAGACGCTCAGCTGGGGGCTGCGGCTGAGTGACAGGTCTCCACGAGCGCTTTTTTTCTCCACCCCTGGACTGATTCTGACACGGTTGCGCTCCTGGCTGACACCTTACTGCGTTTAAATTATTATTATTCTCAATAAGAAGGAGAAAACTGGACCCTGTGAGTCTGAAATCTGATTCTGTTCAGTTGTCCTGTTGCAGTAAATCCACATGTTGTACTCTGAGTCTTCACTCTGAGGGCTTGATCTACTTAGATCTCAAATAACAAGCACTATATTGCGTGTGCAAACTAAAACATTGCACGTGCTATTTCTGGGCGTGTTGCGGGTGATCTATTATGATTGCGTGCGCAAATGATAACAAGTGCAAAAGTGGAACGAACCGCCCTTAAATTAGGATTTTGCGTGTGCTAAATCAGCTGTCCCCATGGATAGATTTGGAGAGCAGAGTGGCCGTGAACGAAAAATGAAGTTTGAAGCCATGGAGTTGGAGGTTTTAGTGGAGGACGCAAATAAACACATCGGTGAACTCCAGCAGAGACATCTCAGCGTTTTTATCAGGCCTGTGAAAAGGTGAATGCTGTGAGAAAAAAACAGAAGATCTGCCGATGAAATAAAAAGAATATGGCAAAATATCCGCAGAAGAAAAAAGGAAAAACTTAATAATCTTAATAAAATCTCTAATATTGGACACATTTAATCAGTTCAAAAGTCTGCCACTCTTGCTCTAGCTACTTAATTGGGAAGTCAATCGCAGTTTTGAAACAACCAGGGCCAGACAAGTTAGGCGTCACTTTGATGAAGACCGTCGCCTCACTGACGCAGAGAGCAACTTTTGGGTGAACGTTTTTAATGCCTGTCTTGATATCATCATCCAGCAACTGTCCCAAAGATTCACCAGCTTAAATGGCTTAGTGAGCACCACAGTCTGGACATCGCCCCCAGCTTCCCTGACCAACTGCTTTATTTTAGAACCTCTTTCAGGGACCAGATACCAAAGCAAAAGTCTATTAGGGATCTGGCAAAAATGCTCATTGTCAACCACCCAGCAGAGAGGTTTGCGCCCTCCTGTTATTTTTTACTCTTCCCGTCACTTCCAGCACAACTTCTGAGCGCTCATTCTCCAAGTTAAAACGAATTAAAAACCCCTTGAGGAGCACGGTGGGACAGGAGAGACTGAGTATACTTGCCACATTGTTCATTGAGCAAGATCAAAGAAAATGGACATACAGCGCACTGCGGACAAGTCTGCGGAGCTTAAGGCTCGTCCAAACAGTGGTGAGTAGGCCGAGTACTTCATGTTAGATTTTTTGTTTGTATGTGAACATGTGGGCTGCTGTGCCAATTTGACTAAACTTTATAGCTGCTGATACAGTGACCTACTGTGCTCTCATTATATGAAAAAGTTAAAGTGGGTGTCAGGATGATGCGGTCGCTATCCGTGGTGCTGAACTGCTTTGAATTTGTCTGGTTTTTATTGTTTTTTTATTACAATAAAATGCAGTGTTGCAAGGAGTTTCTCCACAGAAGATATGGCATGACTCCTTTTTGTGACTGCCATGTGTGCGTAACGCTGTGCCAGTTTGCACCTGCCTTTCAAACATGTCATCTACTACTTTTAGTAAGGCGGTCTCTGTGCTGTGATGTGTTCTAAAACCTGACTGAAACATTTCAAATTTGGTATTTGAGTTTAAAAAGGTATTTAACTGAATAAAAACAAGTTTCTCTAAAATCTTATTTAAAAATGGGAGATTTGAAATTGGTCTATAATTGCTAGTTGATAAAATGTCTAAGTTCCCTTTCTTTAAAAGAGGTTTGACTAAAGCGGTTTTAAAATCATTGGGGAAGACAGCCAGCTGTAGAGAGTAGTTTACTATGGTGAGTATGTCTTCAGATACAGAATTAAAAACAGTTTTAAAGAGAGAGGTAGGGATGGGATCAAGGGAACATGTGGAGGGTTTCAGTTCTGTTACTACTTTTCTCCGTGTGTCACCATCAACCAGGTCAAAACAGCCGTACTTGTCATCACATGGCACATGTGGTACAGGTAAAAGTACAGTGTGCATGTTTTGTTGGCAGATACCAGACCTAATGTTGAGTACTTTCTCCCTGAAGCAGCCAGCAAACTCTTCACATTTGGAACCTGAAAGCTGAGCACTGTTGTTGACTGTGGGGTGTAAGAGTGAATCAATGATACGTTAAAGGAAGTCTGGGGTTGTGGATGTTGGTGTTTATGAGGTTTGAGAAGTATGCTTGTCGTGATGTTCGAATTACTTTATTGTAGTTTTGAAATTTTTCAGTAAATATGTTTTGATGTATAGTGAGTTTTGTTTTTCTCCATCTGCACTCAGCAGTTCTACACTCTCTCTTGAGGTTCATTGTGTGGTCATTTTCCCATGGTACCACCTTTTTTGTGGTCGTTTTCTTGGTTTTAATTGGAGCAGTTGCATCAAGCACTGTTTTCATTTCACTGTTAAAATCCTTGATTAAGTCATCACAGGCTGACGGTCACAGGCTGATTTTTGTAGTTTGATATTTGTGATGTGAGAGCTGTGGCTAATTCGGGGGGGAGGGGGGGGGCGTTTTCTGACTACGTTCTGTGCAATTTGGTAGGCAGTGATTAAAACTGTTCAAAGTCCTGGTCCCTGTGGAGGTGGCTGCTGACAGGAGAATTACGGCCAAGCTGTCGTCTTTGATGAACATTTTATTTCTATGTATATTCTTGTTAAATTCTTGTACTGTACACCTTCTTGTTTGCTGCTGTAACTCCATGAATTCCCCCGTTGGGGGATGAATAAAGGAGTATCTTATCTTAAAACCCATACATTCTAACAATTCTAAAAACTCTTTGGCTCTGGTATCTGCCAGATTGTCGACATGTATAGTTGTTAAAATCACCAGTTAAGATACAGGCATTATGGGTAGTGTGAATGACTGACAGTAGTTCTGAGAATTCTCTTAAAAACAGGGGTACAGATCATTTAGGAGCTCTGTATACAGTCACAGCAAGGAAGTTAGGGTTGGCGTTAAAAAAGCTTGCATTATATTCAAATGCATTAAAGCTTCCCAAATCCACATCTCTTACCTTCATTGTTTCTTTAAAAATTGAGGCTGTGCCTCCACCCCTCTTTCCTTCTCTAAAGGAAAAAGAAAATGTGTAGCTGGGTGGACAGGCCTCTAGCAGTGTGGCAGGTGCATCTGTGCCCAGCCAAGTCTCAGTTGGAAAAAGACAGTCCAGTTTGTAATCACTGATGAGTTCATTTATACAGAGAGATTTTTCTGTTAATGCCCTGATGATTAAAAAGTGCCATGTTGATTTCTGTCTGAGTTGGAGATGAAGAGGAGTGCTTGTTTATGTGTACTGTAATAAGGTTGTTCTTGTTTGGTCCTTTTGTAGTTCTTTTGACAGTATTGTAGCGAGCAGAGATGATGGCTTTAATGAAATCAACAGAGTGAGGTGAGGTAGTGTGAGTGATTCTAACAGATGGGACAACTCCTGTGATTGTTGTTACGGGGGTTGGACATGTATGGACACTATTGAACCAGTAGGTGGGGCTATTGCGGTAACTCCAGATGACAACAACAGGCAGTTTTGAGGGGAGGAGTGAGTGACAGGAGCAGGTGTACCTGTGTTTTTTGATTGCAGACAGTCATTCGGAGTGTTGAGAGTGGACCTGATGCAGAATGTTTGCCGACAACATTCGGCTACCCCGTCTGTTGGGGTGAATTCTGTCCCGTTTGAACAGTGTTGCACGGTCCCAGAAAAGGTTGAAGTTGTCCACAAAAGACAGGTCATGAGAGCTGCATGCGGATTGGAGCCAGGTGTGAAGACTGAGGATTCGGTTGAATCGCTAAGCTCCGCGACCGAGGGTAGGGATGGGGCCAGAGATAAAAAACGTTTTTCCAGAGTCCTTCAAAACATTTAAAAGAAGGTTCAAATCATTTTTGGTGCGTTTGGTGCGTCCCAACATGAAGGACAATTTTTTTGATGGTCAGCAGGAGTGAGGGGAGGAGGTCCAGCAGATTGTCCAGGATGACGGGGACCGTAGCTCCAGGAAAGCACCGAGTGATGGCGTTAAAGAAGTGGATGTCCCTTATTATGGAGTCGCTGATAATTAGAGTTGTTGGGGGAATGAGAGGACGTGGGGGCGATGATTGGGAGCTGTCGGGGCTGGAGGACAGAGACAGGGACGGCGGTTGTGATTGTGGGCACAGCCCAGGTGAACAAGAGCGAAGAAGCCCCGTCTGAGGGAGATCCACGTAGCGTCTGATCACGGCCTCCTTCAGCATCTTACGGCGCCTCATCCTGGTTGAAGCAGTTTGAGTAGCCCGGTTTGCACTGAACACCCGTGGAGGAGAAGCAGCGCTACTTCAGGGGAAGCCACGGCCGGAGTCGAGTCTATAGGCGGCGGCGACAGAGCACAGCCAGATGAGCGACTGGCGGAAATGCCCTGCGGAGCCGTGGTGAAGTTTGGCAGAGAATGGCTGGAAATGGGGCGACATTCTGGCCCACGACAGGCTTTGAGGGGGAGAGCAAGGAGGCACTAGGCTCCTCTGGTTTCCCACTCACGGCGGTCAGCCATGAGTGGGAAACCAGAGGAGGGAAACTCATCCAGTTTAAATATATCATACCTGTTCAACAGCTGGATCACATGAGAGTCAGGATACCGCACAGGAGATGAAATGCTGTGTTTAGTGACGACCATGTTATTCATGTTACTGCACTATGCTTTTTACTAACTGTTATTTTTCCTGATCTCTATAACTTTAGATTACACTGAAGAATGGAAGCAGGCTTCAATAACACCACCTACAACACAGACTACTACGATGACAGAAACCTCACAGGACTTCAGGATGACGTAGGAATGTATTACATAGAATATGTTGTGATGTGCATAGTCATCAGTATCGGCCTTCCTCTGGTGCTCGTGACCATCTATGCTCTTTCCTCTCTGGTATGTACTTTGTGACTTTATTTACTGTCTATGTCATGTTTCTGTGGAACTGTGTGCTTGTCTGTAGAGGATCTGGATCTGGGTTTGGTGCAAGCTTTGATATCAACCCAAAGATGATGTGAGTTTATACACATGCAGAATGCTTCTGCTTACACTGTAGAGGAAGAAACAGCAAAACACACTAAACTTGGTCAGTAAGTTTGATTAAAAAAGGTCAAAGGAGTGTTCAATTCTGTCAGCGTTCATGGTCGTCAGAGGATGAAGCCAACCTGCTTTTTATTTCATGACTTTTGGGCAAAGAATAAGCAAAACATAGTCTATTCCATCAGTTCTCAACATTTGTGTTTTAAAAACTAGAATAAAAACTATGGAGAAGTGTTACACTCTGTGAGTATTCATGGTCTCCAGAGGCTGACTTTCCCTCACCATTACAGATACTCTTAAATTAACCAGAGATGGACTTTTTGTGAAATGTCTGAAGTGTCTATAGATATATATAGTTAGTTCAGTGTAATACATAGTTCACATAAAACATAATTCACTAGTGAAAAATCATCTTCTCCATTAGTTTCAGGATAGTCCCTGAAATGTGTGTAAAGTTATAGAGGTACAGCTTCTGAATGCAAACATGACACAACCCACACTTCAGCCTTGTGCTCCTGTTTGACTGGGTCAGAGTGCCTCCCCATGAGAGCATGAAACACAGGTCAAAGTCTGAATACAGTGAAATGCCAGGATGTCATGAGAGTCATAGTTTGATGAATCATGGCTGTTACTGCAGAGAGTGATGTTTACTTCTACCTCTATTCTTCTGCAGGTACGCCAGGGTCAAGTTGCTCCGATATACGTCATCAACCTTCTCATTTCAGACATCATTCAGCTCTGCTGCATGATCGCATTTTTGTCAGATCATGAGACTCCCATGGCTTATGATGTCTACAGCTGTGGTGTACTGTCGAGTGTTGGCTTCATGGTGTGCATCTCACTGGAAAGGTAAGGTCTGTTTAAAGCCGTGTGTAGTGCTACAGTGTCTGATAATCATGTTTCTGAATGTTCCTGCACCTCCTCAAAGACAGTGTGTCCCTCTGGTTTTGCAGGTACCTGGTCATCTTCCACCCACTGTGGTACCGATTCAAACGAACCATCAAGATCTCTGTGGCGGTCTGTGCTGTGGTCTGGGCCTTCCCTCCTGTTTATTTCCTTATTGTGTTTCCCTTGGTTACTGATACAGTTGGTGTAATAGTGCTCCCCATTATCCACATCATCCCCTTCCCACTGTTCATCTTCGTCCTGGTCAGGACCCTCAGAGCCCTCTCTTCTTCCGCCTCGGTCCGCTCTGATGAGAAACGACGAATAGTTGGAACTTTGGTGGTGGTGCTGCTCATTTACACGCTGCTCTTCCTGCCCATCATTATTAAGTTCCTGTTAGAGGCGACTGGCTTTTACTCTTCAATGTTTTTCTACACGTCCGGTATATTTGTTAGACTGAGTCCTCTGGCAGACTTGCTCCTGTATATCTTCATCAGAAAGCAGATCATGGGCAACTGTCTGGCCTCTGTGTGTTGTTGCATAAAGGAGAGCAATGATCCCACCACATCAGCAGTGACTGTTGACGACATTTAGACAGAAAGCTTTAAGGAGGCAGAGAGAGAGAAGAGAAAACAGAGCAAATGTACTCTAGAATCATAGTATATCCAAAATGTACATCCATGTCTATCCAAAACCTTTAGCATGTGCATGAAGAAGGACCATGTTTGTCATGTTGTTAATCAACCCTCAATAACCTGGCCCCCCATACCTCACTGACCTTCTCCAGTACTACCACCCCTCCCGCCGTCTCCGATCCTCTGACTCCAACCTCCTCACTCCCATCACTAAATCCAAGCACCGTACCTTGGGGGACCGGGCCTTTGCCGTAGCCGCTCCCACCCTCTGGAACTCTCTCCCCCCACACGTCCGTGCTTCTGACTCACTTCATTCATTTAAGAAACAGTTAAAAACTTACCTTTTCAAACAGGCATTCCCCTCACATTAATTTTTCCACCTCTTGTCGTCTGCTTGTCTTGTATGTCTTTATTTGTATTTATTTATTTATTTGTCTCTCTTGTAAAGCGTCTTTGAGTTATTTAAAAGCGCTATATAAAACTTAGGTATTATTATTATTATCTTTGAAAGCATGAAAACTAGCTACACACACTTGTGGATCTTTAATAAGTATATCTTTTACTTCTGCAGCAACCAGAACTTAGCTTCATGACTCCTCCCACTCCAGGAGTCGGTTAACAGACGCAGTGATACAGCTGCTAGGCAATTCTGATTACTACTGATAGTTAGCAGAAGAAAAGCGCTAGGCTAACGTAACTTTCCATCTCTATCCAATTCAACCTGAGAAGGCATTTGACAGAGTAGAGTGAGGCTTTCTGATAAAGGTCTGGGAAAACCTGGTTTGGGGCAGAATTGATCAAATGAGTTAAAGTGGTCTACACAGGGCCGAGAGCATCAGTACTCACCAACGGACAAACGTCCCCCTTTCTTCAACTCATACGCTTCCATCTTCAAATGTTCTTCATGGCACAGAAATAAATCACATGATGAATTATGTGTAAATGTGTGTTTTCTTTCAAGTGCAGACACAAAAGTGAAATAAATCCAGTAACCTCTACAAAACTACACATGGACTGTGCAGAGGCTACCTGTACACTGCAAAAGGGTAGCTGAAATATAGGGTTAAAAACTTAATTCATTTCTTAAAACTAGTGAAATGATCTGTCCATGCAGCAAGTTAATTTTACTTGATAAGAAATCTTAAAATGAGATGATTAAATCTAGAAATAAGCCGGCTCTGAAAAGTATCAAAAAGGGTTGAAATAAGTAGAATATGATGATTTTTATCTCAAACTACTTGAAAACAAACTTCCTACAGCACAGTTAGAAGTGAAATATACTGAATATAAGCAAAGAACATCTCATTGATTTATTTAGTATATTTAATTTGAGCACATGAAGGCCTGGGGACAAAAAAGACAACACTAGTTTAAGTATAAAATGACTCACTATTAGAAGACTATGAATACTCTGTTTCTTGATATAAACTGGCTCATCTTAAAACAAACCCTAATCCATCTTTAAACCAGTTCTTAGTCTTAGAATATACCTCTGAAATGTTTCTACAGAAACCACAACAGCCAGCTGGATTACTGGCAACCTTTAATAAATGTCAGGATTAACAACATATAACATCAAGAACAGTATTAATAGTGACTCAGGGCTGATGCATACTTCAAGACATTTAAAACAGTCTTTAGAGCCAAACCAAAACAATATATTACCATTTTGCACAGCAGGACTATGAGCAATCAATAAGATACAAGCTGCTGTAAATGCCTTAGGTTGGAATGTGAAGACAATCTACAAAAATATCAAATATAAATCTAAATTTGAGACGTCTAGAAAGTAAACAGATCTTTTAAGGGTCTGCAGGAACCTGGGTGAGCTGTTTCAGCAAATAACTAAGGAGACTGACTGTGCCAGCTACTACAGTTTTTCTTCAGACACAAACCAAGTGCAAAGAAAAACAAGAAGAACAGACCTGACATTATACTGCTTAACATTCACCTACTTCTCAACAAATCATTTACATTCTGTCTTCACCTTCTTATATGCACTAGTGGCATCTTGATCATGGGTGGTATCACCAATCACCTCGGTTTGAATGACAGAGAGGAGTGTCACAATGCATTTTGGGTATGTTAAGTGCAAAGTGTAACAGTATGACATCAATGTCAACATTCCTTCACAGAAGCCTCCTTGAGGAGGGTGCTCGTCGGTGTGTTTCCCATGGCAACAATGCTGGTTGTTCCATCAATGAGCAGCACTGGGTCCTCGCCTGGCTGTAACAGAAAGAAAAGATCAGTGTGGTGAAGAGTTTGAAGAGAGGCAGTGCTCCTGCTTAAAGGGATATTTCAATGTTTTTGAAGTGTAATTGTATGAGTTTTATGTCAGTAGTAATTGTACTAGCCGCAACAGATGGTGCTCAGCTCAGCCCCTTTAATGAGAAACTGCAGGAGAAACAGCATGCAAGCTAGGCTACAGTTTCTGCAGACCAGGTCAGTCCTGCCACATAATTCGAGAGGGGTCCAGCTGCAGACCATAAAACATAACCACAGGTGTCGTGCCTGCTCTGCTCTTCATTAACATGACAAGGAGCACATAGAGCGTGATGACATCACATCTGCACGCACAGGGAACCTTTGACAGAATAGTACAATACAATGAACAAGGGCGCCATCTAGTGACAAGACTTAACAGTGTCTTTACTTGAACGTTTGTTTAAAAAACATTAAATTCAAATCATTAAAAACAAAAAAAAGTACTATATTGGAAAATGATATATATTGTTTGTAACTGTGTGTGTAATTGTTTGAAATTAAATCTGTAAATAGTGGAAATACAAGTGAATTTGAAAAAAAGAGTTTCTACAAATGTGCACCATGTGAAGTTTTGTTAAAATGTATTGTATAATGTTGAAACTTTGATTAATAAATACATTTTTTAAAATTATTTTTTATTATTACTTTATAATAATACGAGTACATATTATTACTAATATCTATCATTACTACTCTATTATTATAATTATTATTATAACTATTTATTATTATTATTATTATTATTATAACTATTTATTATTATTATTATTATTATTATGATTATTATTATTATTATAACTATTTATTATTATTATTATTATTATTATAACTATTTATTATTATTATTATAATTATTATTATAACTATTTATTATTATTATTATTATTATTATTATAACTATTTTTTATTATTATTATTATAATTATTATAACTATTTATTATTATTATTATTATCATTATTATTATTATTATTATAACTATTTATTATTATTATTATTATAACTATTTATTATTATTATTATTATATTATTATTTTATTTTACTTTTTTGGGGGGGGGGGGGGGGGGTTCATCTATTACTTCTCTGCTTTTGTTTTTCATGCTCTCCTATCTGCTTTCCATCCCTTCTCTACGTCTCTGGGACATAACGGCACCCCATCACCTCCATCATTAAAACAGAGATACACAAATGCACAAATGCACAAACACACAAACACACATGCATACACAAACATAAAAGGACTCGCTTGTTAACACATAAAACTGGGATCTCCTCTGCCACCCCTATCTGTCTTTGGGCATACATTACAGCTGTTTCATCATCAATCATTGTGTGCACCGCATGAGGGGGGGCTTCCTCCCTTGAGTCTGGTGCCCCCCCCCCCAAATGTATGCACCTGAATCTGGCCTGGCTCTGCAATTTGCAAGTCTCCTCCTAAGGGTCTGGGGGCTGCCTTTGCAGAGCTAGGCCTGGCCAATACCACCCTGCTGGTACCCACAGCTCCTCCCTCCACCAGGCCCTCTAGTCATCCGCAGTGGCAGACTACAAGCTTTCTAGAGTCCACATATAAATACCTTGTAATACCCATCAAACTATAACATGCACATAAACATCAACACTCATATAACTGCACACACACACATTCAGAATCCCCCCCTCACAAACCTCTCTCCTTTTGGTTCACAGAGCTTCTTTTTTTTTTCCTATTTTTTTTCCTTTCTCTTCTCTTGTCTGCATATATATTTCTGGTTTGTGTCATGTTTGTCACAAACTGTCAAATATTAATGCAATTTATTCTTGCAGCAAAAGAAAAGAAAGAAAACCTTTTTCTTCTGTGCTTGTGACTGTGTGCATTCGACCATCACCATCCCTCTTAGAACTCTGGCCTATCTTTTATTGACAGCTAATATCATGTTCTGTAAAAGAGGGCGTGCACACCTAGGTGGACCAAAAAATAAAATAAAGTAAAATAAAATAAATAGAAAAAAAAAAAAGAGAAAGTAAAAGAAAGATTACATAAGGATATACAAAGGAACAGGGAAAGGGAAGGAGAGAGAGACATAAGACACTTCGACGGAGAGGGACCATCTCACCATGACGCCAAAAAAAACTCTGTGTGGTGATACTAATGATTAAGCAACCCTTAGTGTCCACAATCATTACTGAAGCTTGGGTCGCAGAGGGTTGCCGCCGTGCTGTGTTCTATTTGTGTAACAAGACCACCACTGGTGCAGATGAAACCACTTGGGACTAGATCAGCCGAGCGGTTCAGCCCAGCACCTGGGCCGCGAGAGCAGTCAGACCGAAGGACCCAACGCGCCGCGGGAGACCCAGGCCAGGGGACAAGCCAAGGACCCAGACCGGAAGCAAACAGGTACCGCCGGAGCACCCAGGGCGACCCCCAGGTCAACCAGCAGGAGGAAAGGGGGGCGAGGGGGGAGAGATCCCTCAGTCCCCCCAAGGAACACCCCCACAACACCTCCCCCACAGCCCCCCAAGACAGAGCCAAAGGAGCCACCAGGGCGGAGGAGGCCCAGCACCAGGAGCAGACAGCCAGGCAGCCGGGCAGGACCAGGACCAGAGCCCGCCAACCGGCGCGCCGGAGCGTGGGGAGGGCGGAGGGGGTAGGGCCAATCCCCCCCGCCCCCCCCAGCCGGCCCGACCACTCCCCCCAGCCACGCCCCCACCCGCGCCCCGCGACTGATGGAACAGGCCGCGAGGGCATGGAGGGACACCCCCCAGCTGCGCCCCACCCCGCCCCCAAAAAAGACCCGCGGGGGAACCCCCGGGGAACCCTGCCCCGAGGGCGGCCGCGGACCAGGCCCCCGCAGGGGAGGGGACAGCAGGGGGACGGAGGGTGACAGGGACACCAGCCACCCACCCAGCCCGATGGACCCCCCACGAGTAGGGTCGAGCCAAACACTAAGGCCCCGCCAATTCTGATGTTTGTTTGTGTCATAATTTGAATTTTGTTTTGTTTTTATTTATTTATTTATTTATTTTATTTGTTTTGATTTTTTTATTGTATGTATGTATGTTTGCTAGTGAGGTGGATTAAATTAGGGGGGGCAGGAAGGGAGGCGGGAGAGAGGGGGGAGAGCCGTAGTGCACTATTACATCACAATCCGCCCCCCCTCCCCGTGGTTCACAGAGCTTCTTGAGAGAAACAAACAGTTCCACAGCTGGGTGTTTGAAGGAAGGCCCAAAATGTTCTGGATGACAGGATTCTTCAACCCTCAGGGTTTCTTGACAGCTATGAGACAAGAAGTAAAAAGGGCAAACAAAGGCTGGGCTCTGGACATGGTCACTCTGCACAACAAAGTAATAATTATAATAGTAATAATAATAATAATAATAATAATAATAATAATAATAATAATAATAATGATAATAATAATAATAATAATAATAACAATAATAGTAATAATAATAATAATAATAATAATAATAATAATAATAATAATAATAATAATAATAATAATAATAATAATAATAGTGATAATAATAATAATAATAATAGTGATAATAATAATAATAATAATAATAATAATAATAATAATAATAATAATAATAGTGATAATAATAATAATAATAGTGATAATAATAATAATAATAATAATAATAATAATAATAATAGTAATAGTAATAATAATAATAATAATAATAATAATAATAATAATAATAATAATAATAATAATACATTTTATTTATAATGCACTTTTCATTTCAAGAAAAGTGCTACAGGCACACAGTAAAAACAAACTTTAACATTTCTTAAAATGAGTACTTAAAATAAGTAAAAAGCCTCTTTAAAGAGGAAAGTCTTTAAGTGTTTCTTAAAGCATCCACAGTCTGTGGGGTCCTGAGGTGGCTGGGCAGGGAATTCCACAGACGTGGTGCAGCAGCACAGAAGGCCCGATCTCCCATGGTCCAGAGCTCGGTTCTGGGAGGGTGGAGGAGGTTCTGATGTGCAGAGCATGAGTTCCGGGTTGGGGTTTGCTGGGTGAGGAGTTCTTTGAGGTATAGTGGGGCGTTTCCATAGATGCATTGATGGGTGATGAGTGCGACTTTGTAGTACTCAAGCAAACAACGGAGGAGATCAAAGCCCCACCAACAGAGGGAGTTTATGTTTATGGTCTCTAACTGGATGGTGCTGGCTGGGACAGGAAGAACACCCTTCTCATCGAGTCCTCACCCAAAGTGCTTTTCACACCCTTACCTGTCATCCACATGTTTGCCATTAACTCCACTGCCCCTGTGGATCCAAAGCTATATGTCTGTCCCCCATCTACAAGAAACCAAGGCGCACCGACCTGAATTACATCACAGCAGTGGTGTTGCCTTCGGTCAACCGCCTGATCAATGGAACTTGCGTTGGGTTGCACTGCTTTGTGACCTCCAATAAAATATTGTTGCAAGTAAAAAAAAAAAAGAAAAAAACAGAAATCGGATCTAATCTCTGGCCTTGACCTACATCCATAAAAGTTGCAGACTTGTGGCGTTATTGTACTGAGCCCAGAACATTTGCATACAGACTTTATGATTAACACTAGTAATTACCTAAAATGATGGAAGTAAAGTAAGTAAAAAAAGTAGTCATTGTCCACCAGCCCTTTTATTGTAAGGGCTGTTTGTTCATGGATTGTAGTCTTAATATTGTAAATGTGTTTTTGATAAAAATGTTCCTTTTTTTCTTTTTTTTCTGTACAGATTGACAACATAATATTGCTGATGGATGGTGGCCAATTACATCAACTTCTTCAGTGAATTGCCCTCTTCAAATCCTGCAAAGGCCTCCTCTAACAGATAGAAGACCATGGATCTATTGCTCACAACAGTGCCTGCAATGCCAGATTTAGATGATTTAATTAAACTCTACTTCAGACTTTCTTTCAGTAATAAAGAAGTACTTACTGTTTTAGCACAGAAAATTCTGATAGTAATAAGCATTCGAACTTTAAAGAGAATTTGTAGAAGACTTGGTCTGTTCAGAAGTGCTAGCTTTTGTTCTGCATGAGATTATGACCAATGGACAGATGCAGGGTTATCGTTGGCTCCGTCTCCATGCAGTGCAGCTGGGATTTGTTGTGTCACAAGATACCATAAGACGCATCATCAAGTTGGTCGATCCACAAGGTGTTGAATTAAGAAGAGCACGTCGCTTGAGAAGACGTCAGTACAGCTGCAGAGGGCCAAATGCACTGTGGCACATGGACGGCTATGATAAGTTGAAACCTTATGGCATCGCGATCAATGGCTGTATAGATGGTTTCAGCCGCTATGTGTTATGGATGGAGGCCTATACAATGAACGGTTGCAGGTTACTTTATTCAAACGGTTTCATGCTGCATAGGTGGCTGTCCAGAGAGGATTCGTGCAGACAGGGGGACAGAAAATGGTTGTGTGGAAGAAATGCAGAGGTTTTTGGGAGAGAAGTTTCCTCTACGGTAGAAGCACAGCAAATCAGCACATTGAGGGATGGTGGGGCACACTCTGGAAACAGAGTGCACAGTTCTGGATAAACTTGTTTAAAACTTTGTAGGATGATGGTCACTTCACAGGGGACTTTTTGGACAAAAATCTTGTCCAGTTCTGTTTCCTTAATCTTGTTCAGGTAAAAATATTTCATCGTTATCTAAAGTGAGTCATTAATATGGTACGATAAGTATTATAGACAATATTCTTCTCCAATTTTCCATCTTGCTTGTTTTCCAATTAGCCTCCATGAAGTTATGCCTGGATAAATCAAAACAGATCTATATTAGGCTTTGGACACTGATCAGTAAAAAAGATCATTCATCATTTTGTGATTGTTCTGATGGAACATTTCTTTCATAATTAGCATAATCTTGAAGATCATGTAAATATCTGAGTGAAGAGGATTAGGATGCAGTCATCAAGAACTGAAGATTTTAAACACTTAAACATTGTTAAAGGTTGTTTTTTTTAATATGAGATGTGTATGCTTAGTCATATATTTGACAGCATTCAGTGACTGTTTAAATTAACTGATGTTAAAATTTACCAGGTAAGTAGTAAGAAAGACCATTAGTCATGAAGTTTTGAAAATGCAGGGTTTTGAACATGTCTCCATCTTTAAATAAAAATGAACAAAACAATTCAGACTAGGTAGGGCTGTGACTTTACAATCATAAATATGTAAGTAGACTAGACCTTATCTGTTTGATGCCTCTTAACTTCCGTTGCTGCCCCCCAGCTCCTCTGAAGAAGTTTTTCCTAAATTCCAGATACACAAACTTAATTTTAGAGTTTACTGGCCCATGTTGCTTTTTACAAACTGACCAGCAGCTCTGAAACCCTAGTAACCAATTTATTGATTTTATCTCAGAAATCCACACTATTTGACATGCTTTCTGAAACACACCATTAACCCTGTAAAGCCTGAACCATCAAATAATGGTCAGATAATTCTAATTCTTTAAAAACTGAGTGTTTCCTGGACCTTCTGACAAATACAAAAAAAATGAAATAAAAAGCAATTTTCATATATGAGTTTTAATTTGTATCATATGTGATACATCAGGCACTTTGGTGTAAATGTTTTGCTCAAATTTTCTTATTTTTTAAACAAACTAAAACATACAAAAACAACATTTTTAGCCTATCAAGCTTTGAGTTTCCTTCAAATGTTTCCCAAAGTAATTTCAAACCTAGAAATATTTTATTTGTATATTGCATGAAAACGTCATACATTTTTTTTTAAGCAAATAAAACAAATTAATTGTATATTTCTTCTCTGAATTGTAAAATTTTTAGTGGAATTCAATGAGCAAAGGATAATTATTTACTAGGGAGCCATGGCAACATTCAACTAGTCATCAATCATCATGATACAACAGGTTGCATATATAAAAATACAATATGCATATATTAATATCTCAATTTCTACTCTAAATATACCTAATTATGTCATTTAAACATTTTATTAGATTACAAAAAGACTATGTTGTTTTTATGGATGCACAAAATAATAAAACACAGTTTGACTATAAATGAAGTAATGAAATATAAATTAGTTTTACATTGCATCAGTCCAGTAACTATTCCTCTTGAAGTTTCAGTAACAATTTGACATTTTTTTTCATCCAAACTTTTTCAAAATTGGTAAAAAATCTCCCTGAAAAACCTCGAGTGGGTCTCTGATCCACAGCTGACATTTTGGATGTCTCAAGTGACTTCCTTTGGTTGCATTAAGTACTCACACCTGGTGGATTATCTGTGCACTGCATGTATCTGATTGTATACATCAGGTTTTTTTCAGAAAAAATATATCAAACTTATTATGTAAAGATCTCAAAAACGGATGTATCAAATATGGTATGCTTGGCGTTACAGGGTTAAAAGCAGTAAAAGTGGGTACTTCTCTAAAAATGCCATTGACGATGTAATTTACTCTATGTGACTACCGACAGGATATCAAAATATTTAGTGTTGTCATACTAAAGGTTAGACAGGGCAACCCCCTCACTTAGAGGGAGGAGGGGGGGCGGGAGGAGGACAGAGGATTGGGGGGGAGAAAAATAGTCTTAACTGAACTGACCACAACACAATTCAAACAAGCTTGTACTACTCATTATTTATAGTTAATTATCAATCTATTTATTATTGCTGCTGCTATTTTATTATGAACCTGCACCAGTATTCCTTTTTAGACTTGTATATTGTTGCTACTGTGAACTGTACTGTGTGTATATAACCTGTGACTTCTTATCTTTGATATCTGTGTGTTCTGTCCTGTGGTGTTACCTGGCTGCTGGAATCTGAATTTCCTGAGGGAACCTTCCCAAAGGATTAATAAAGTTTCTATCTATCTATGTATCTATGTATCTATCTATCTATCTATCTATCTATCTATCTATCTATCTATCTATCTATCTATCTATCTATCTATCTATCTATCTAATGCTACTGGTCTGATGCAGGCTGATGCCCTAGTCTGAGCCTGCATTCCTTTGCCATGCCAAATAAATTGAGTAGCAAATGAAGGTCACAGAATAATGACAGTAAAAATACTGACCTCTTTAGGTGTTTGGTGGAAGTGAAGTTGTCTTATGCTGCTAGGTTTCTCATTTCTTATTGGTAATTGACCAAAGTGATTGTTGCCTGTTTACATTGGACAAAGCTGATTGGGTCATACAACCTCTGCAGCAAAATAGGCCTAAACTCAGACAGGCAGTAGTTCCATAGTATGAGACCTATTTTACATTGTAGTAATCTGCTTTTACTGTGCTTCTTTCTATGCAGGATGAACTTGAGGAAGTTGTCAACACATGGAATGCACATAAAATCAGACCAATGTCAAGTGGTGGTGCAGCATCTGGTCGGCCAGTTGTGATGTACTCATTCCTAGAGCTGTACAGTGCTGAGGATAGACTGAAGCCTATTTCCATGGAGGAGGTCACCTTGTGTATGGAAGAGTGTACCTCCCAAAGGCCAGTTTCCATGCGATGAAACTGTTTTTGAACTGTGTTGTCAACTGATGGAGGAGAATGAATGGGAGGCCCCAGCAGATCCACTTGCTGCAGCTGATCTGTACATCATGCTGAGAGATGAAATACTTCAAAATATTTAATGAGAGGTATGAATCAAATATTGATTAAAACAAAGGAAAATGGGCAGTGTACCTTGGTTCCATATTTGGATTGTAATTGTATTATGTTGTCATTGAAGTTAGTGTAAGGATATGACTCTAATGACTCTAAAGAAAACATTAACTGTAAACCAGTATACAGTTGTCGGTTATTCTGTGTAATTCCTGTTTTCCATGCTCAGCATCATTTGACTAGTCTTGTTCTGTTTTATTGTTGCAACTGTTGAATTTTATCTTCTGAGAAACTAAGTTACTCAACTTTATGTTTAAAATGTCTGATGGTTTTTCTCTAAAGGAATTGGTCATCCTGTTTCTCTTCTAAGGGACGTGTTTAAAGTCATAATGAAAATAGTTTTGAGGGTTTGTGCAAGTAAACAATTCAGCATGGTTGCTGTTCCTGTTTTCAACACTTGGATACATGAAACTTCTATGGACAAGATGTACTGGTCTTGATCTACATCTTGCTGACAGACTGCGAGACAAATATTACTGCTGTGATGAAGACTATATAAGAATGTATTGTTGGTATTTTTTACAATGTGCCTGCCCATGAGTACTGATGGATACAATGGGGCAAAAAAGTATTTAGTCAGCCACTGATTTTGCAAGTTCTCCCACTTAGAAAGATGAGAGAGGTCTGTAATTTTCATCAGAGGTACACTCCAGGAAATCACATTGTAGGATTTTTAAAGAATGTATTTGTAAATGATGGTGGAAAATAAGTATTTGGTCAATAACAAAAGTTCAGCTCAATACTTTGTAACATAACCTTTGTTGGCAATGACAGAGGTCAAACGTTTCCTGTAAGTCTTCACCAGGTTTGCACACACTGTAGCTGGTATTTTGGCCCATTCCTCCATGCAGATCTCCTCTAGAGCAGTGATGTTTTGGGGCTGTCGCTGGGCAACACGGACTTTCAACTCCCTCCACAAATTTTCTATGGGGTTGAGGTCTGGAGACTGGCTAGGCCATTCCAGGACCTTGAAATGCTTTTTACGGAGCCACTCCTTCGTTGCCCGAGCGGTGTGTTTGGGATCATTGTCATGCTGGAAGACCCAGCCACGTTCCATCTTCAATGCTCTCACTGACGGAAGGAGGTTTTGGCTTAAAATCTCACGATACATGGCCCCGTTCATTCTTCCCTTAACACGGATCAGTCGTCCTGTCCCCTTTGCAGAAAAACAGCCCCAAAGCATGAGGTTTCCACCCCCATGCTTCACAGTAGGTATGGTGTTCTTGGGATGCAACTCAGCATTCTTCTTCCTCCAAACACGACGAGTTGAGTTTTTACCAAAAAGTTCTATTTTGGTTTCATCTGACCACATGATATTCTCCCAATCCTCTTCTGGATCATCCATATGCTCTCTGGCAAACTTCAGATGGGCCTGGACATGTACTGGCTTAAGCAGGGGGACACGCCTGGCTCTGCATGATTTGAGTCCCTCTCGGCGTAGTGTGTTACTGATGGTAGCCTTTGTTACTTTGGTCCCAGCTCTCTGCAGGTCATTCATGAGGTCCCTCCGTGTAGTTCTGGGATTTTTGCTCACCGTTCTCATGATCATTTTGACCCCACGGGATGAGATCTTGCGTGGGCCCCCAGATTGAGGGAGATTATCAATGGTCTTGTTTGTCTTCCATTTTCTTACAATTGCTCCCACAGTTGATTTATTCACACCAACCTGCTTGCCTATTGTAGATTCACTCTTCCCAGCCTGGTGCAGGTCCACAATTTTCTTCCTGGTGTCCTTGGACAGCTCTTTGGTCTTGGCCATGGTTGAGTTTGGAGTCTGACTGTTTGAGGCTGTGGACAGGTGTCTTTTATACAGATAACCAGTTCAAACAGGTTCCATTAATACAGGTAACGAGTGGAGGACAGAAGAGCTTCTTAAAGAAGAAGTTACAGGTCTGTGAGAGACAGAAGTCTTGCTTGTTTGTTATTGACCAAATACTTATTTTCCACCATCATTTACAAATAAATTCTTTAAAAATCCTACAATGTGATTTCCTGGATTTTTTTTCTCATTTTGTCTCTCATAGTTGAAGTGTACCTCTGATGAAGATTACAGACCTCTCTCATCTTTCTAAGTAGGAGAACTTGCAAAATCAGTGGCTGACTAAATACTTTTATGCCCCACTGTATATTGGATTCTAAAGCCACTAAAAATGTGTAGCAACTATGTATAATGCTAAATGCTTAAAAGCAACCAAACATGGAAATGTAATACTTTGTCATAAATGTATCAATAAAGACCCTTGACCCTCGGCAATACAATTTCTGTTTCTCTTGTTCAATTTTTCAAGAGAGGGCTTTTGAATTACTGCCCCATGTTTTTGTTTAGAGTAGCCCAAATGACAATTGCACATTTACTGTAAGGCTTCAGTTAAACCATTTCATTTTTTTTAAGTTTTCCTTTATGCTCTCTGTCTTTAGCTCTCCTCACTAGTGGCTATTTGTTACTGGACTTTTCAGGGCATTATTACTGAATGGCCACGCAAAGCAGTGTACATTCCGTATGTACTGGTCAACTGTTTTCACAACTGTTTAAGTCAAAGCTATAAAATACTTTCTAACATTTTTTGTCCAATATGATTACCTATAGAAAGCTATATAACATTCTCAAACAGTTGTATTTAAACCTTGTTAATCCCATCAATTTTTACACAAATGGACAGGGCGCTTATTAAATATGAGATCAACATTCAGTGCAAGACCAATATACAAATGTGGTGGAAGGTCACATTTTATTCACATTTAAAGTTAAAAAAAAATTCTTGGTAATACATAAGCAACATATTTACACATCATAACTCATAATATAAGCCAGTCTACATGTGGCCAGAATAGCTCAATATTTCAAAGTAACATTTCACTATCAAAAGTGACAGATTCAAGTAAAATTAATACAAGTGTGAACACTTATGTGATGTGAACAATCTAAATTGTCTGTAAAGGAACTTCTTCCTGGTTTTAAGTCAACACTACAACTAAGAACAAGAAATATTTTGTTCAATTAATTATTACAGTTATTTAGGGTTATCTTTGGCTACATCTTTGTGCAGTTCAACAGGGATTTGTTTTGTCACAAGATAGCATGAGATGCATCATCAAGTTGGTCGATTCACAGGGTGTGGAATTTATAGCACATTGCTGGAGAAGATGGTAGTTTAGCTGCAGAGGGCCAAATGCACTTTGTCACATGGACGGCTATGATAGTTGAAACCCTGGTCACATTGCACCCTGGTTAATCTAAAAGTTGTATAATGAAAGAACTTTGCATCATCAGACTGAACTATGACGTACTAAAACAATAACAGTGTCCAACAAAAAGAGACTGAATCAACTTTTGCTGCTCACAACAATGCTAGCGATGCCACGTTAGTGTGACTTTAACTTCGCTTGGAACTTGCTTTAAGTAAAGAGACATTTTTGCAATGTTAGCACATAACAGATAGTACAAAGTGTTCTAACTTTGGAGAGAATTTGTAGAATGTCTAGTGAGGATCTGACATGGAGGAAGTACTCTGTCAACATGAGATCACAATGGACAGATATAGGGTAACTGTTAACTATATGCTACTGAACATTGATCTGCAGAACAAAAATATATTGGGAAACAGGACATATCAAGGCCAAATGATGAATAAGAGAACGTTGGAATAGCTTTAGCATCTACTAAAAACTTGTCTGAACATTAAACATGCTGAAGACTTTCTTTCACTATAGAAATTTTAGTGGTCAGCTGCAAATCCAGCAATGGCATATCAGGCAATATTTTCCAGATGACAAGTTTGGGCAAAGTAATAAGAAAAGTGCACAGCAAACTAACAATACTGTTGACAAAAACTGCAAGCATATCTTATTAATACAGTTCTACCTAGTTCAGACTTAACAAATATGCCCTGGTTTAACTAGCCTGATTTTTCTCACCATAAGATTCCTGATTCAGGGCTGACTACACATTCATGCAATTCACTGGTGTCTTACAAAAATATTTCACATGGGTGCTGCACAATTTTGAAACATACAAAAACAAGACCAAAATGAGTTTTATATTCTGAACAACTCAGTGATGAAACATGACTCTGTTCTTCTGTTTTTAAAATGTAGGCCCAAAATCTTGAAACACATTAATAATACATGAATAAAACAATTGTCCAGACAGAAGGTTTGTGTTGTGCACCTGTAGAACTTGGATTCATTTTTGAATTGCAATTAACATTGCAATTATGCTTATAATCAGATCTAAGTCAGTGGATGTATGAGTCTAAACAATGTCCATTTTTTGGGGTTGGTTGTAGGTCAGAGAGCAACTTAGCCAGTTGCTCTGGACTGAGGAAGAGCTGATGAAGGGTAATCTCCCTCCAGCAGTCAATGACAAACATCGGTTTTTGGACAAGCTCTTTGTGGGCTATTTCATCAAGTATTGTGGAAACACTCTCAGCAGTGATTCTCCTTCTGCAGCCATAGCAATCCAGAACTTCCACAACATCATCTTGGTCAACTGTGGAGAAATCACTCATTGCTTGCTTCAAAACCTCCCCTTCTTGGCTGCTCACAAACTGCAGAAAATGGGCCTTGAGATCACTGTATACACTTCCGAAAAGCATCTGCTCAAGGAAGGGTAAAGCAAGTCTGTTAGGCAAGTACTGATAGTCTTGATAACCTTTCAAAAGGATTCTGCCAATTGCCTTCCATTTTTCCGTTGTAAAATCGTGGCAGATGAAGGGTACTTTAACTGTGGTGCCAAGTGTACATCTGTCATAGAATTCCTGCCAGAATCAGCTAACAACATCTCTCAGTACTCCAGTTTCAGTGCCTGCTTCTTCCTTGTTGTTTGGAAGTATGCATCTCACATTCAGGGCTTTGTTCAAGATCTCTGCATCAGAGAAGGCAGTAATCAAGTCTTGTAGTGTTTTACCATGATGGATAGTGATTGTTGTCACTTCCTCTGGATGGGCTGGACTCGCGGGGATAAGAAAACCTGTGTAGATCAATGTATCCTCTATGTCCTTTGGAACGTCATACAGTGGACCAAAAGACATTTCTGAATGAACAGACATTTGTAATGCAGACTGGTCTCCAGGAAAATCATCCACAACTTCTACTACATTTTGTTCTGCTGCACTGATTTCATTCACACTGTCTGCTAAGACAAGGACCACATCAGGTGTCTCAGTTGCATCATCATCATCATCATGTTCTTTGGGCTTGGTGGCAATGTGAAAGCGCAACATTGACAGCCTTGCAGTTTCATACATAGTGCCAACGGACTGGCATGTGTCCTCCGTTAGAAGGTTCTGTGTAAAGTCCCAAACCTCAAACTTGAAATCAGTTGCTGATCCTTTGGAAGATACTCCATCGGGAAAGAACAGCTTCTCTCCTTCTTGCAGGATTTCTTTTAATCCAGCATCAGTCACCAGTTAAATTTTTCTGGTGCCACCTCCCTGCTTTGCCTTCACCTGCTTGACCATTTTTCCATCACTGTGGATCCATCCAATCTCCACATTTCGTGAGGATTTGAGTTTCTTTGTATGTGTAGGTCTTGAATCTGAAGGTGATTCAGTGGCTTTTTCCCCATCCTTTCTGACTTTCATTTTCTCTCTTAACCTTTCTAAGAGCCTTTGCTTTCTCTTGGGGATAGGCTTTTTACTTTTGCAGTAATTAAATAGAGCAATCCTATCTCCATAAGAAGAGATGTAATTTGCCAGAGTTGCATCATCCATTACTGCGATGACACCCATGTCAATCTGTAAAAATGACAAAATAAAATACATAAATTTTAATCACAGTGAATATTGCTAAAACAATATAAAAAAAAAACCTGAAATTAACAGTTCACTAAAAACTTTCAGTACCTCATCCTACCTTTTTTAAAATATTAATCTGCTACCTTTATCATTGTGAAATCCGTACAGCACTTCCTTGTTACCTGGGCAACGGGCAGTGACGGCACGGATGCTTCTATTACCCACAATCGCGCACTTTCCGCCACTTTCACTTCCGTCCTACCCAAGCTGCAACCTCCGGTCTCAAACTATGAAGCCCATGTGGAAGTTTTACAAACTGCAGTTCATCGAGAATCCGCTTGAGGCTGACTGCAGAAACACCAGAAACCACATACACACCCATTCAAAAAAGACGATCTTTACAGCAGAAATAAACATGTTTACAGTCTGGTTCAAAAAACAGCTTGGCTCAGTAGCTAATTTCTTTATCGGCACACACTGTACGGGGGGTGAATTTTTTTCTAACGTGACGGTTCAGAAGATATTAAGATTACGAGTTTTTGCCCTCCCCTTTACGTCACACTCTGCCTGGTTGAGTTACGCATTTCCAATATGGCTGCCGCCATCGATTGGCTTCCATACAGCTCTCAGGAACAGATGGGTGACGTCACGGATACTACGTCCATATTTTATACAGTCTATGATCCTACCACAGTAAGTATTGACGTACAATCTGAGCGCGTTCAGTCCCTCCTATCACACAATAATGTTGGTTATTTTCACATCACAGCCCAGTCAGTCAGACGTCTTGTGTCTGAAGGTTAGGTTAAGTGTAAGAAAGTTTTTCATTAACTTTTGCAAGTCTATCTGCCCACTATTTACAAAAGTGTCATCCAACAGCGACCTAACTTTCCCGCTTGCTTCTTCTTCTTCTGTCGTATGTCCTTAGACCTTCAGCTCCATTGTAGCAAGCCAGTCCAGTGTATCATTGTCAAGGTCAATTAACCCACGATCACCATTCAGGGGCCGGTGTTTAGGGCAGCTGGTCATCACGTGTTCCACAGTCTGTGATGGATCCTCACATTCACAGTGGGCACTATCTGTGAGACCCCGCTTCTGCATTGATGCAGCAAAACGTCCCACACCTGTCCTCAGGCGGTTGAGGGTTGTCCACTCCTTACGGGGGAGGTGTTGGCCAGGACCGTCTGTGGGGTCGTGGATGTAGTGGTGGAGCCTGGATGGTTCTGCTGCCTTCCACTGGTCCCTCCATCTTGCCTTCACCCAGGAGGCCTTGGAGGTGTCGGCTGGTGTTGTGCAGAGCAGTTCCTCCCTCTTGCTAATCGATCTGTGATACTTTAGACTGCCAATGACAGTTGCTGTCCCGGCACAGTTGCCATTGTGGAGCATTGCCTATGTGTTGTCTAATCAATGGTGGAGAAAAATACGTGATTAAAGCATAATTCCAAGTCATGACACATGGCTCAGTAAAATCAAAGAGATCAAATGTCAGCTGAGCTTTGGTAAAATGATCATTCATGTGTGTCTTCTTACACTTTGTTGGACGAGGAGCCCATGATGATCAGCCAAATGGAAGAAGTGGCGCCATGAGGAATGGAGAGATGGTTAGGAGGTGACAGAGGAAGAAAAAAAGAAGAAGACAAAAAATAAAGCCCTGGGCCAGTTAAAAAAAACAGTTTACATCTGATAGGAATCATCCTGAATGTGAAAATATGGATCTTGTAATTGTATCTCTGAATTATAATCCTGATCATCATCTTAGACTAAAATGTGTCTGCTTTTAATGATCACAATCGAGCTCTGTGAATATCACTGAGAAAAGATAATGTGTGCATTTTACCTGCACTCTTTCCAAAGGACAGCAGGGTTTTTAATGTCAAGTCTTTTTTTTTAATAAAACATGATGATCTTTTTTCAAATTTGGTCCCATTTACAGTAAAGTAGAAAAAGGGGTTTGCTTGAGACCTTATCTAACACTGGCTGACACGTGGCTATGACAGTGGCTTCACTTCCTTAACAAAATGCTATTGGTATGGATGCAGTAAGAGGACATGTATGAATGTAAAATGATAGGATAATTTGTGTGTATCTACTTACTCTTCAGAATCTGCATGATGGTATGCAGTCACAGACAAGATGGAGAGGACAGACACAGACAGACAGAGAGAGAGAGAGAGAGAGAGAGAGAGAGAGAGAGAGAGAGAGAGAGAGAGAGTGAGAGAGAGAGAGAGAGAGAGAGAGAGAGAGAGAGAGAGAGTGTGTGAGGTCTTCAGTCTTATTTCAGGAACATCTCAGAGATCATTTCTATCTGAACTGTTTGTCAGGGTGAGTATCAGATTTTTCCTAATTTCTTATTAGCCTCAAAAAGGGACACATAAATACTAAAGTTACATTACCACAGCTACATTAAATGTGCTTCTGTAAACACTCAGAAATCTAAGAGCAAATATGTTTACAAATTAAAATGTTATGAGACATGACACAAATGCTACTACTGTTTAATTCATTATATTGTAACTTCCTGTTCATGGAGTAGGACATGATTCAGTCAATATAAAGCAATCCAATATCAGTTTAGCATTAACTTAGGTGTTTTCTTACACTTTTGAGAGGAGGAGTTCACGATGATCAGCCAAATGAGAGAAGAGGGAGAGTGGCGTGAGGAGGAGAGATGGTTGGTTGGTTGGTTGGTTGGTTGGTTGGTTGGTGAGGGAGGAAAAAGAAAATATTATAGTTCTATAATGATACAGAGTTTAGTAGATAAACATGTGGAAGAAAGTAAAAGACATGTTAGGACAGTCTGTGTTTGTGTGTTTTTAAAAAGTAAAAAAAAAAAACTGTTAATCATGCATGTAACAGTGTTTACAGCAGGTTATCATTTGCCCAATTCTAAACTGAGTACAGAACCTTTTCTTACATTTCCAAGTCTGCAGTGATGATGTAGGGTTGACCACAGAAAGAGGAGGCCGGGACACACACACACACACACATATATATATATATATATATATATATAGAGAGAGAGAGAGAGAGAGAGAGAGAGAGAGAGAGAGATTTTTTTATTTTTCAAACTCCTTTTATTGTCTCATTCGCTCTTTCCAACAAGACTTAAAGAACAAACAGAGATCATGAGCCAACCGAGATCAGCAAGACAAAACACAAAAAGAAGCTAACACATGCTCAGCACAGGATGTTCCCAAACACCAGCTCCTGGTTCTCCACAGAGCACAGCACCTGTTTGAGACCCCACAGGTGTGTGAACTCATCCAGGCCATGGATCAGACTGAAGTACCTAAAATCGGTCTTCAGTCTGACCTTCACCATCCTCACAAACAGGACCTGAGGATCCACGCCCTCAGAGCATTCCAGCTGGTCCCTCCTGCTCACATAAATGGTCAGCTTAGCCTGACCCAACAGAAAATTCATCAGCTGACACTTCACCTTGTCTCTTTTACCGTACCTGTGCCCCAGGATGAACACCTGCTGAGAGAACACCTCATCGGGTGGGCCAAAGCGGGCCAAAAAACGGAACAGAGGACCCAGCCAGACACACTCCAAAAAACAGTGAAACACCGTCTCCCTGTTCGGACAGAAGGGACAGTTGTCAGCGACCTCCGGGTTGATCACGGCGACGAAGGCGTTAACAGCTACGACAACGTTCAGCACCCTCCACTGCAAATTACCCACCCTCTTAGTCAGTGGTGGCTTGTAGAGGGCCCACCACTCAGGCCTCTGAGCCTCTGTGAGGCCCAGGTGAGCCCTCCAATAAATTATTTTTAGCGTTCAATGCTGAGGTTCACTTTATACTCTGAGTGTGCAGTACTTGAGCTTAATTGTCTCCTTTTAGTGTGAAATACATTTTGTACCCATTTACTCAATGTCCAGTAGATACGCTCATTTGATTACTTTGCAACACCTTCAGGTCCAGTACGGTCTCCATAAGAATAACTTCTTTAGATACTTGCAGGTCAGGAACTATGTTAAAAAATATTTACCGACATTGGAGAATATTGAATCAGCAAGGTTTGATAGTTTTTTTCAGAGGAGGGGCAGGGACAGACATTTGTTATCCTTACTTTATAACTCACTGTTATCTGGAACATCAGCGTCTACACAGGGTATAAAAGCTCATTGGGAACTGGAGTTGGGTGTAGAGATTGAAAATGTTATCTGGGACAAAGCTCTAGAGAACATCCATAAACACTCTGCCAACTCTAGACACCGCCTTATTCAATTTAAGATAGTTCACAGACTTCACTATACTAAAACAAAGTTATATACATTTTTCCAGATGTATCCCCACTCTGTGACAAATGCCATAGCAGAGAAGCAAACTTTCTTCATAGTTTTTTTGACTGCCCAAAATTAACTCTGTTTTGGTCTAGTATATCTAATACTCTTTCTGAAATGTTGCATGTCATTCTGAAACCTGACCCCCTTCTTGTGCTATTTGGAATTTGTGACCAGACTCTCCAGTTAGATAAAAGTCAACAGCAACTGCTGTCCTATGGACTCATAATAGCTAAAAAATGTATCTTGATGTTTTGGAAGAAAGCAGAGGCTCCACCTGTCAAGGTATGGTTAGAAGAAATGGTAAAACTCTCTCATATGGAGAGAATTCGGCTCTCACTTTCAAACAATACAAGACTTGGGTTCCCCTTCTTCAATATATTGAATGTATCGAAAAAACAAGCTAAACTTATTACGGCATAACATTCATGGCCCCCTTTGCAGTGGCAGGAAGTACAGTCCCGACAGGGTGGGTGGGTATGGTGGAGGTGGGGAGGGGTGTGTGGTTTTGAGTATTATTTTTCTTCTATGTTGTTGTGGTTGTTTTTCTTTTAGTGTTACTCACTACATCTGTTGACTTGTATGTTTGTTTGTTGTTTTTGTTTTTCTTCATTTAATTGAAAAGGAGGAAAATATCTGTAACATTGGATATTCTATTATTGCTGCCTCAATAAAA